>NC_023752.2:38315992-38448628 GCF_000499845.2 Phaseolus vulgaris | reverse complement strand
CAAGTAAAGTTAATCCAAATCTATATGGATTGGATTTAAAATCTAGATACATTTTAACTATATCAAATTGATTTTTAATTTTTTCAATCTAATTTAAATTAGATTAAATTAGTTTGCACAATTTTTGAAATTGGATTTAAATTTTATATTTAATTGACTCGATTTGGACAGACATAACTTAACATGAGTTAGCATTGTTAAACAAAGTCTAGCATGGGCTTAACTTAATCCATTGTGACATAGGGTGAACCTAACACATCATGATCGGGCTCACCTTGACCCATCATGACTTGGACTCAGCTTAACCCATCATGACTTGGGTTAGGCATGATGTAGCCTAACATGGGTTTAGCTTGACCCAACCTAACCCAATTTTGTCCATCCCCAACCTAACATGTTTGGGCCCAACTTTCATTGGGCGTCACCCAACTTGCATTGCGCTTCACCCAACCTGACCTAACCTTACATGACTTTGATCCAACTCTACCTTTCTTGATTTAAACCTTACTTGACCTAACTCAATTTGACCTGGCTTGGACTAAATCGACTTAATATAGCCCTTATTTGACTCAGTTAACGTGGAACCAACCTAATTTGGCCCAATGTGCCCTAACGTGAACCCAACATGATTTGGCCCAACATATAATTGATCCTACTCGGCCTTACATGGGCTCACCCTAACTCGCCCTGACGTGGACTCACATCGACTTTGCCCAACATGGACCTAGGCTTAACCCGTTTCTAATTACATAAAATGTATAAACAACTTCGAAGGTCCAATAAAGACACAATACAAATTCTAGTCTCAAGTCTTCTTCTTGGTATTTAATTCATGCACACATCAAAAAGAACTTTTTTCAAAGTATTCTGGTGGCAAATGAAGTTATTGAAGATGTTAAAGGGAAATAAAAGGTTGATCAGTATTTGAAGTGAATTATGAGAAGGTGTTTAACATGTGAACTGTAACTTTTTACTCAAAATGCTAAAGAGATTATTATTTTTTTGAAAAATGGAGAACATGGATCAAGGGGGGTGCTCAGATTCTAACATATTATCAGTTTCATTAAACAAGAGTCTCATTAAACAATTTGTAATGTATATAGGCTTGAGGTAAGGAGATCCACTAGCCTCCCTACTTTCCACAATTTCAAGAGATGAGCTGAGTAAGTTGATGTGAGAAGTAATAAGATACACTTTAGGTACAAAGTAGGGATGAATAAGGTTGTAGTGGATATACTACAATACATAAACAACACCTTTGGGAGGTGGTACAATGGAAAATGTGGTTCACATGAATCTTTGAAGTAGTTTTAGGGTTGAAAGTAAATTGATTAAGTGTTTGTTCGAAGACATGAGAACTATTAAACACTTTGATGACATGTTAAATTACATAATTACGAAAATTCCCTTATAGATATTTGGGGTCAACCCAAGAAAGAAGAGTTATGGAAACCCATTATTAAAAAATCTAATAATAAACTATATGAGTGGAAGCATAATTTTGAGCGAGAGAGAGAGGGAGATGTGCATACTCTTGAGCAACCCACTCAAGAGTCTTTCACTAACAAATATTCTACACCTCTTTAGGTCACAAGTACTCTCAACATCTTCAGGTTCTTCAAGTATTCTCTACCTCACACAATATTTTTAACCTTTGTATCTTTAGAAATTATTTTAACCTCTCTAGATACAATGTCTGAATCTCCCCTTGAGATAAAGGACCTCTCAATACAATGGAAAAAACTTGTGTTTAGAGAGAGCAATGAAAGCTCACTAGGTATACTTTACAATGGTGAAGAATTTACAATGGTTTAGCACACTACACAATTCTTACATGTTGCTCTCAATTAGTAGATAAGAAATTGTATACTCACTTCTAAGACATAACTACAAAAAGCTTTTACGTACACTTGAGTATTTTGTATGATGCACGCAGGAACACTGTTTTTGTGTTCTTCACCCGTGATGTCTTTTTATAGACTTCTGGAATGTGTATGTCGCAACTTTTAGGGTTTCTTCAATTTTCATATAGTCATTAGACGTTTGCTATAAAAATAACTTCTTTGATTGATCTTTGTGTTTAAGGCTTTTCAGTATATGCTCAATTTGTCACATTATTCTTTCTTCTTCAATGCCCTAAACGCTGGATATGCAATTTTCTATTCTGATCCTATATGCGCCTTTTGAAACTCCTGAAATATTTCAAAATGTTTCTTTACTCGCATTGATGTGAACGTTGACGCTGAATCAACCTTTGGATATTCTTTTTCTTATTTCGTTAACCATTTTTAACGTGTAGATGCTCAATAAAGAAATTTTGGCTTTAATGACATCTTCATGTTTGTATGTTGTATTTGAATTTCAAATACTTTCTTCATTAGTATGAACTCTATCTGTTGAGTTTTGACTATCTCTGGACTTGTATATATCCATTATGCACTATTCATTCTTCTTTGTAGTAGACGCACAATATGAAATGTTCTAATATTAGCTTTCATTGCATTTTTCCACGTGTTTGTGTTTTGAAAAATCTTTCTTTCTAAATGGCTTTGTTTTATATTCTTGATATTCCTTTATATTCATTCATGTGATTTATGTTTGTCAACTTCTTCTTCTCCTTCTAGCTTTGTGCTTGTCTTCAAGTCCCTTTAATAATTTATGGGAACAAATAAGTATCAATGAATAATAAATCTTACCATTTAAATCATAGGTATCACAAAAACAATATCTCTTGATTATATAAAATTTCTATGACAGTTAACTTTGTGTTTAGAAACATTCGAAGTTAACATTGATTAAGAACGTTGAAGCACAATTAATTTTGACTTGGATATTATTCCATTAATCAAATTTTGGAAAACCTTTGATAAAGAAATAATTTAATTTCTATTTTTTTTGAAAGCTTTTACAATAATAAACTCTTTAATCAAATTTATTCTAAAACATTTAATCCATTAATCTTATTTGAAAATAATGTTTCCTAAAATAAAAAATGTCAAATAAGATTTGGAAAACATAACCGCAATGTCATAAAATATTCCAAAAATGTAAAAAATTAAGCATAAATTTTTTCCTATTTATAACATTCCATGTGACGCTTGGATAATACGTATATCGTCTTATATGTGTATTTTTCAACATGCGTCTGATACTTATAGGTGTATGCATCTGCTATGTGTTGCTTCTAAAGTGTTTCAACACTTGGATCATCTAGTATGATCATACTTTAGCTTCATTGTCTAATGCAATTTCTCCACAAGCTTCGTCTGATATCTCTTTTGTCTTGATAAGCGTTTCATCGTATGTGATGCTATTACATCTGATTAACTTTTATGCACAACGATATTTTTTTTCGATGTTCTCTTTGGGTGAATCATTTATTTCAAGGATGAACATAAAGAGTGGATCATTTAATAAGTTTTTATCAATGTTTCATCTAATAGCCTTTTTCTCTTGTTGTATTGTCTAGTGAGTCTTGCTCACTTTCTCTTTTACCTTTTTCTAATCTTGTACTACACATGAATGGGATTTTTCATATCACGTTACACCTTACAGTGCCCCAAAGCTTTGTATAAACATTGTTGTGTTCAAACCAACAAACTAGGAGAGTGAACTTAAATCATTGTATACGTTGAAAGACATTATCGTCTTTAGTGAGAAAAATTGTGATAATTTAATCACTCAGACATTGAATTTGTCTTGAGCGAGAAGTGACTTGTTTAAAGAATACTTAGTTAAGTCAAGAGTGACTTGTGGTAAATAATACTTGAACGAGGTTAGTTAGGACTGACTGAAAGACAAACAAATACTCGGGTTATGTCAGGAATGATTTGTGAAAGAATACTTGGGTTGAGAAAGAAATATCTTTGTGAAAAAAATGCTTGTGTGTACTTCACAACGATAGTCTACCTAGTAGAACTTGAACAGTAAGAATTGAACGTAGTTTATGTAATTAGACAAACCGATAAAAATATCGAGTATTTTTCATTTTCAAATTTGTTGTATTACATGTTATAATGGTTAAACTAATAAATAGAAGAAATAAGCTTTTAAAATTAATCTTGCAAATTTTTTTTGACAAATCATCTCATTTTCATTCACGTATTGTTTGTCCTTACATGATCAGACGATACAAGCGAAAAACTATGAATTTTTAGAAAACACAATTGATGTAGGACCATCAAGCCACAATAACTTTTGGCTAAGAAGATAAAAGAAAATAGAGCTTTGATTAAAACATCAATTTCCAATAGTCTTTTTCATTTTCTTAGTCTTGTAAATTTGTATAGAGTAGTATAGGTTTATTTTGGCTTGTAAATTTGTATAGGTTTATTTTGGTCATGTATTGAACTTATTTTGGGTCATATATTGGACCAAGTATAGTAGGATGTAAATAGGATATGAGAGTCTAGCTAGGGTTACATTTGGGTCTCTTTGGGCCCAAAGCAACCCTAAACCGTCTAGGGTAAAGGAGGAGACACATGGACGTGATTTGGCACAATGTTGAAAGCGTGGCAGCTAGTTGGATGGAGGCGTGGACAACATGCATGTACACTTGGCAACACACCAATGAGAGTTTTCTCATCCATTCACAAAATGTCACTTGTATCTCCATAAATGGAGAGGATTTGCTCCAATTAGAGAATGTCACTTGTCACCATCCTATGAGTGGATAAGTTTTTTCTTAAATTTGACACCAATTAGCACTATAAATAGAGGCGTTAATCACTTTTGAAGGAGCTTAGAATTGATATAGAAGTACTTTCAAATTTTTAGCACACTTATCTTTTAACTCTCTCCTAATTAGCACCATTGTGAGTGTTTAACTCACCTCTTCTAAGCCTTAACTTTCGTACTCCAATTCATCTTCTCCACACGATTTTCTTCCTCCATTGAAGCCACAACAAACTTCCATCAAACCACAGCAAGACAACAAAATCAAAAGACACGTGCTGATGCAACTAGGAATTTCATCAACAATTCAACTCTTCTTTCTTATATTATTTCCCAGTTTATTATCATTGATTTCTCTCACTTTTTATTTTTATTCTCATTGTTTATTGTTGTATTTTTTTATACTTTTACGAAGGAAGTAAAAATCGAACACTAGACGATTAGAATAATGATCTCATTAGCATAATGTTTAACATTTTTATTTTAATATTCTATATTTTGTTTAGAGATTATATTGAATAAATATTTTTTATATATATATATATATATTATTTGGAATGTTAGAAATTGATTCATAGAATGTGTTGTGATATTGTTAAAAACGATTGATGTGTCAAAGAGTTAAGCCAAATAACTATGAAGAATGTTATAATTAATTATTTTGATACATAAGAATGGAATTTTAACTTTAATAAGATGCTTATTTATTTTACATCTAATATGTTAATTGTGTCAAATTATTAGTGCAAAGTGAAACAATAAGAAAGGGTGAATTGTTTTTTAAAGGGTATTTTACATTTAAAAGTAATTTTGCATGTGAACTTAACTTTTGAAAAAACAAAAATAGAAAAATAATACTGTATTTTTATACTAGTTTGTTTCTACCGCTATTATGTTTATATATGCTTTAATCAAACTATCAAATTTCATTATTGCTTAAATCGAGTATAATTCTTCTTCTTAAATTATGACTTTGAGCCTAATTTGAATATTCTTTCACTCACTTCTTCAAACAAATTACTAAATCATTCTGTCATAATAATCTGTTCCTGGACACTATCCTAGGAAATGAAGATTGTTTGCTTGTTATATGTTTCTGCAAGACGGACATGAATATTGCTTAGAAGTTTTAAACTTACTGTACCAATTTATTGAACAACAAAAAAAAAATTAAAAGAATATATTTATTAGAACTCAGTTCCAGGTAACAAATAAACTATCAACCATCTTAAAAAAAATACATAAACCAAATACGGGCAAATTGAAATAATAATAAATGAATAATTAAACAAAAATGTTTTTATTTTTATTTTATTTTTTATTTATTTTTTAAATGTTTTTATTTACATTCTTCGTCTTTTTTTGTTTTATAATATTTTTTATTTTTATCAATCTTATTTAACTTTTTTTTCTCTCTGCAGAATATTTTTGTTTGACTTGGTAATTTAATCTTATTCATTTTGTCATTTGATTACCATATTTTCATTTTTCTTGAAAAATATAAGAATCTAAAATGAGACAATTTCCCCCATCATATATTTTTTTTATATGCATAAACTTTTAAATCCAACTTTAACTTGAGACATATTTGCTTACGGATGTCAATATCTAAAAGTCATATTTGTCTATGGATATTAATATTTGGAAGTGTCCGCTCTTTGTCTATGGATATTGTATATGGAAATGTCATGTTTGCCTACGGATATTGTCATCCGAAATTATACTCTTTGACTACAAATATCTTTATCTGGAAGGCATCATCATGCTTCTAGATATACATATCCGTAAGCCAAACATCCTCAGCTTTTATTTTTTGACAGTTTGATGATTTTGGTACTTTTAATGGATTAAAACCCCTAAATTAAATCAATTTAAAGAATATACATAAAATCAACATTAAAAGGTATCTATAATTTCAACTTCTTCTTGTTCAATATAATCTTCAAAGTCCTCATTTGGAACCACAACGCCTTCTTCTCACAAGTGCAGTTCGTCGCACACGGTCCACATTAGAAGATCCTTCTCCTCTAATTCTCACCATGTTTCTAATCATAAAATACCATCAAATCAAAAACCAAAATCGCACATACACTGACTTCTGGATTTCACATCTGGAACGACTTGAAAACACTACCTTCCGGATTTTCTCATCCGAAACTAATACGGATATCCATATCCAGAAGCAATAAATCACAAATAACATTTCAGACATAACCATCCAGAACCCCTCTGGATATACACTTCCAAAACACAAAAAACACTTCCGGACATACATATCCAGAAGTCAAAGAATTTATGAAACTTTCATGTTCTGCACTGCGTATCCTTTACCGTTCTGCACTGCATATCCTCCTCCGTTAACGACACATCCTTCTCGCTACGCTGCCACTCTCCGTCGTTGTCGTGCCTCAAGGAACTCTAGTGTGTGTATAGACTTCCGGATGGATATGTTGAGTTATACCCTAGCCTCAATTATCCAGAAGAATGAATTTCCTACGATAGTGTGGGTGTTGGGTGCATCTTAAATTTAACCTAATTTTTACTTCATTAAGGGTAAGACTGTCATTTCACGTGAACCTATTGAGTGCCAATCTGAAATGATATGGTGCAGGGAGAATTTGCCCTAAAATGATTTCATTTGAACCATTTAACATATAGTATCACTTATGACCAAATGAATTGCTTTTGGCACCTTCAATGCTTTTTTCCGCACCTTTATGGATTTGAAAATTTTCAATCTTTTTCTATCAAATAACGATGTAGATTCATGTAAGCATTGATAGTTTGTGTTATTGTCTTGAGTCTTCATAAAGTAGCTATGGAGAACTACATTTTGACACAACATTCAGGTGGAACGAGATTGATAAATGCTTGAGTTTTACTCTTTCTGTTTTGGTTTTGTGCAATTCCAGACTTCTGGTTTGAAGTTCTTTCTAGATTATGCAAACTAGAGACTTATAAAATCCATAAGTTTTGTGTAATGTGTATTATGTAAGCAAAAAATGACTTCTTTTGAATTATGAAATCTATAACGATAATTTGGTATTCAAAATTGTATTTTAGATTGTGTAATCTAGAATACAATTTTGACTTTCAAAATGTGTAATTCATAATTTAAAATTGTTTTATAAACCGAAAGTTTATTATGGATTCCATAATCTAAAGAATTTTTTTGTATAAAAAAACCTCTCTAATTTGCGCAATGCAGAATAAACTTTTCTGAATTTGGAAGGAGTTTTTAACTAAAAGCCTTATGGATGGTAAGATTCGTAACTAATTCATGAATTGTACAATCTAAAAAATTCTTGGATCAAACAATCCAGAGTATACACCGAACAGAGAACAGAAAAGAAACTAACGATATGAACCTCACACATTCATCTTTCACAACATTAACAACGAGAATGGTGATAGGGGTGGTCGATAACGACAATAACGAGAATGGAAGAGACAATAAGCGTAGTGGTGACAATGGGTGTAGTGGCGGCACTCAAAACTAGTGTGAGAGAGTCTGGGAAAGATGAGAGAACCTCCGTGACAACGAGAATAGGAAACATGAAATGGAGTTAGGTTTTTAATTTTACTTAATGTCTTTTTTTTTTTACACACTCCACATAAGAAAATCATGGGGTGAAAAAAGGAATTCACTTTATCCAAATGCTAACTCCATTTTTTTTTTCACAAAATAGTAACTCTGGAAATCTCATTTAGGCTATTTCTTCTTTCACCTCCATACCTTCTTTTGACACCCCATAACTTATTTAATTCCATAAATACTCTTATGTAAAATAGTTAAATTTTATGGAGTTTTTTGTTGTCAAGGTGAGTGGGGTAAGTGCATGAAGAGCTTGGTAAGGCCTTGGAGGTTGCTTTCGTCGTGAGTTGTAAGGTGGTTCATGGTTGTTTGTCGTGGTGGTAATAGTCGAAGATGTACATTTATGGTAGATTTTTTCATTTTTGGTATAGGTTCTCATGTGGTTTTGATTGAAAAAAACACATTCTAGATTGGAGAATCTGGAACCTATTCCCAAATTTAGAAACGACTTTTGGATTCTTCAATTTGGGATGTAATTGTTAAAAAATGCATTCCTAATTATAGAATTCAAAAGTTATTCCTGAATCAGTAAAAGACTTTCAGATTTTAGAATCCATAATGTATATAGAATTTGGAAGTCTTTTCTGAAATGTATTTGTTAAAAACTATATTTCGAACTCTAGAATCTGAAAGCCTTTTCCAAATCTAGAAAAACTTCCAAAATATGTTTAAAAAATGAAAAAAACGATAGGAAATTGAAAAAACCAATCAAATACTAGTGAAAAATCAATCTTTTCTTACATAAAACTAACACAAATCTCCAATATATAATGATTATACAATGACCTACAAAACGCTCTCATACACTCTAAAAAAATCACCACAAAACTTCAACGAACACAAATGAGGTGATGGGGCGCCTGGGTGCTGCAGGGTGAATGAGGGGAAGAATGTGGGATTAAGGATTTTTTATTTTTTTATTTAAGGAAAAAAATGTCTTTTCATATAACCTATGGCGATGACAAAAAGAATATGAAGGTGCAGGAAGAACCTTCTCATTTAACTTCATAACCTTGGCCCAATACCTATCTATTTTGACTCTTTCTTCCTACACCTCCATACCTTCTTGTGCCACCCCCATACTAAATATGAAAATACCATTTTATCCTTTTTTCACCCCTTGGATTTGAAATAATTAGCCTATGGATTATGTAATCCGGATAAATTCTGGATTACATAATTCGGAAGTCAATTTCATATTCAGAAAAGACTTCCGGTTATGTAATCCGGAAGCTAATAACACATCTGAAAAAAAAACTTCTGGATTACATAATCCAGAAACTAATCTTATGTATAGAAAAGACTTCCGGATTATGTAATCCGGAAGCTAATCACAAAAGACTTCCGGATTACATAATCCGGAAGCTAATTTTGAATCTAAAAAAAGACTTCCGGATTATGTAATCCGGAATATTGAAAAGGGTATTTTTGGAATAAGAAAAATTTATGGGGGTGGCACAAGAAGGTATGGAGGTGCAGGAAGAAGCAGCCTCTATTTTTAGTGAATAATATTTGGATTTAACAAAAATTAATACCCAACCGATTTTAAAACAGGTTTGTATCATATTTTGAGTCGTCATCTAAACCCATTATAATGTTATACACTTTCTTAAAATGTATATTTTTGAAAAATTATGCATCATATTAATAATGAAAGTTCTTGGCATAATAAATAATATTTACGCAACATAATGTTATGTTTATGTTTAATTATAGTTGTATATTTTAAATTTTATAATATACTTATTTACCATGTTATAATTAATATATTAAACCAAAAGGTTGAATTAATTTGGCTTTATCTCAAATATTATTGGATTTTAATTGATTTGATTTTAAACTTATATAATTGACGTATCAAAATTTGACGTAAATAATCCAAATAGGAATGCTCAATAAAAAATGAGGATAGTGTGTAAAAAGCTAAGGATCATATTGAAACAGTCTCACAATATTGTAATAAAAGCTGGTGGTTGAAATGAATAAAAGAGAGAAAAAAACATGTGATCGACTCAATTAATTGGTGGTTGAGTGATGTTGCTTCTAATTATGTCAAAACATTATAATTGATGTAACTACAAAGGAAAAGAGAAATAAAAAAAACTTAAAGTAAATATAAAATTGAAAGTACATTTTATTTATAAATAACCCAGCTTTAATTTTTATTTTTTTTAAATATGGTATAAAAAACCAGGTTTGACAAAAAATATTGAATTTGTCAATTGAAGTAGGGAGTGAGTTTTGCTTTTAAATAAATGGCTATTATACTCTCTTTTTTTTTATTAAATTTAGTTTTCATGAATTTAGTATTTAGTTTTGGTTTGCGTCTAAAGGGGTGGTAAAATTTTGTTCATATTATTTTACCAATAAATGCAAAATATAAAATGTTATATTATTCATAAATATAATTTATGAAAAATAAAAAATTGAACAAATAAACCCAAACTATGCATTAAATTTTATTAAAATAATTTAAATATCTCCTTAACAATCTCAATAAATACCTTTCTTTTCCTTCTTTTTGGTATAGTCATGTAATAGTTGATATATTGTTTTTTGACATGAAAGGAGACTATTGGACCTGGTCATCTACCCGAAGGGGAGATAGATGAACTAAATAGAAAGTGTTTATAATAATGTATTTTTCTGGAATAATTTTTTTAAAAAAAAAATTTAAAAAAGTTTTCCAAAATAAGAACAAATTAGTTGAGATATTTTGATTGTTTTCTCTATTTGATGGAGTGTGAAAAAAAAACACCCTACAAAGAGTTGATTTATTCTAATAGTTTTTAGTACACTCAATACAGTTAGTATATATCATCAATTTCTGTCAAAAACAAAATTCCACTCGGTTCACATTTTACTAAATAAACTAATTTATCAGGTTAAAACTATGAAATTTTGTATCATTTCTTTTACTTATCAATTTCAGTTAAAAACTTACCTTAAGCCCAAAAAGAAATTAACAATTAACAAGTCAGGAACTTTCTTCTTTATCTCCATAGTATCTCCTCTCACTCTCATAATAAACAAAAATGACTAATAAGTCCTTAACATAATTATCTTAAATACATTTTGAATTATACCATCTTATTTGAAATATAATTTTGAATCACGTAATTTAAAATAAAATTCTAAATTAAATAATTAAAAATAAGATTATATAATCCATAATATATTTCTAGATTACATAATTTAAAATAATTTAGAATGTAATTAATCTGAAACAAATTAACCTTATATAATTTCAAATTACATAATCTGGAAATATTTTAAATTATAAATTTCAGAATATATTTTGTAAATGATTAAGGTGTTATAACAATAGTATGTGATCCGATCGGTCATCGGTAGTCGATGACGTCAGCATCAGAGAACCACGTGGACCACTCGCGGGTGACACGTGGACCAGGTGGCAGAGAGGTCGGGGGACGATCGCCAAGAGAGGTGATCGGTGGTCAGTAACCAAGTGACCACCAGCAGATCAGTTCCTATACTCGCGCCTGGAGGCAGAGCGCGATAAGCGAATAAACACTGATCAGTCATCGGGTGTATGTCTCGGGGTCTCGTGTTACACGCAGTTAAACGGGACTAAGGTTCCCAGCGAGAGCGTTACGCATGGACTCGCATGAGCACACCTCAAGGAATCTGCACGAGAGTGGCCTGAGGGAACTAGTAAGCCAGTCGGTGATTGGTGATTCCCTCAACCCATTACGTGCGTGCATCGTGAAGGGTAAGTCGCTACGCAGAGAGTAAGTTTGGTGAGTGTGCCTAGACCAGCCACACCCGACGTTCTCCTAAGAGTATGCAATTTACCCAGATAAGAGAAGCATCCTAAGTTATTCCGCAAGGGCGTAACTTAGGGAGACAAAGAGAGGCGCTAGAGCCCTTCCAGTAAGTGACACGTGTGTGGTTAGATGTGAGTTGCAGGCCTCCACGTGTCATCATCTGAGAGGGGTGCGGTCCAGACAAAAGAGCACTCCGTACCGCTAAAGGTACAGACAGGAGCAGACATGCGCAGACTCTCACGCTCCCCATTGCTGATTCTGAAGGTCGCTTTCTCTGAAAAGCATAACAGGGTTCTGACACATGCCAGAAAAGCATAACAGAATTCTGTTATGCCCTGAAGCAGGGAAAGAGAGATAAAAGGAGAATCAGAGTGAGAGTGTGGGGAGAAAAAAGATAGACGAAAAACAGAGTGCAAGTTTTTTCCACACACATTACTAGTTTCCAGTTTCTGGTGGTTCTGTTGGACTAACTTGATCGTCGGAGTGCAAACGGCCGCTAGAGGCGCCGTCTGTGTGTTTTGCAGGTCACATTTGAAGACATCTGAGAGAAAGTTCGGGGAGTGATTCCGCAGAAGACGCAGTCGCGTAGACGGGGCAGAGAGTACCACGAAGCGATTCCTCCACGTTCGAGTTGCCGGCAGGATCAGTTGGCGCCCACCGTGGGGCACGAGTGAATCGTTGTCCCATATATACCACAGTTTTAAAGCTCACCAGAGTTTTATCAGTTTCTTTGATAGAGAAGATGCCTAGAAACAGACAACCATCACCTGCGCCATCCGCTGACGAAGGAGCTGTGACAATGGCGCAGGTCCTGGATATGGTACGCACGCTGCAGGATAACGCTGCAGCGTCGAAAGTTGAACAAGAAAGGATGCAGACGGAGTTGGCTGCGTCGCAAAGTAGGAACGACGAGCTGAATCGTGTCAACGAAGAGTTGAGGAGGACGCTGCAGGCGCAGAGGGAGCACGTTGTTGACGAAAGGGTGTCTAGGCAGCCCTCACCTCCAAGGGCATTTCCCATGCCATTCTCCCCTGAGATCATGGGAACCATGGTGCCTCCCAACCTGGTGGGGGTAAAAGCGTCGTTCAAGGGGGTAGAAGACCCGGAGGCGCATCTGACGGCATTCCACACCCAGATGATGTTGTCTGGGGGCTCAGACGCTGTGTACTGCAAGATGTTCATGAGCACATTGAGCGGAATCGCCATGGAGTGGTTCGTGAGTTTACCAGAAGGGCATATCACGTCTTTCTCTCAGTTCTCGAAGCTCTTCACTGAACAATACATCGTCAACAAGGCACCTGCAGTGGTGTCCTACGACCTGTTCGACGTGCGCCAATACCAGGGGGAGTCGCTGAAGGACTACCTCAACCGCTTTGGGGCACAAGTGGTTAGACTACCCAGCAAAGATGAAGATATGCTTGTGCACGCGTTTAAGAAGGGAGTGCTGCCTGGCCCTTTCAGCGAGTCTCTCATCAGGAGCCATCCCAGCACCTTTGCAGAGATCCGACGACGTGCGGTGGCGCACATAGTGGCAGAAACAGAGGTTTCTGAGAAGAGGGGAAGTGCTGCACCACCCAGACCGCGTGGAGGGCAAGGAAAACCACAGCAAGCAAGGGTGCATGAGGCCAAAGAGGGGAAGAAGGTGCGGGAAAAACCTCGTCCCTATGCACCAGGCAAAGACCAGAGCAAGGGGCGTGCAAGGGAGAATAACGCACCCCCGAGATACAACTTCATGGTGGGATTGGCGGATCTCATCGCCCTTCCTGCCGTAGCAGCAAGACTACGAGTACCAGAGAAGACAGATAAGGTACTCGGAAGGAAGAATAATGAATGGTGTGAGTTTCATCAGGCCTTTGGCCATACACTTCATTCCTGTTTGGCGCTAGGACACCAACTGGCAGAGTTGGTGAAGTCTGGTTTTCTAGCAGATTACCTGCGTGAGCCGCAGGGTGATCGCGCGTCAGGATCCCAAACTGGAGAGCAACAGCATGAAGTCCCTGTGCATGGGGAAGTGCAGACGATCGCTGGAGGCTTCTCTGGTGGGGGATGCACAGCTTCACAAAGAAGGAGATACACTCGATCGGTGATGGCGGTAGATGCAGTCAATGAGAGTCATTACCCTGAGGTGGACATTATCTTCAGGAAAGCTGACCTACGGGACGTTGTCCCGCACGACAACGACCCTGTGGTCATTTCTCTCATCACAGCAGGAAGACGGGTGCATAGAGTACTCGTAGATCAAGGAAGCTCGGCGGATGTCATGTTCTGGCCAACATTCAACAAGCTACAGTTGTCCCCTGATCAGTTAAGACCGTATACTGGTTGTCTCTACGGTTTTGCAGGGGATCAGGTAGAAGTGCGGGGATACATCGAGCTGAGGACAACGTTCACTGACGGAACGACAGCCCGCACTGAAAAGATAAAGTACCTGGTGGTGAACGCCCCTTCTGCGCACAATGTCCTGTTGGGGAGGCCAACGCTCAATAGACTGGGCGCAATACTATCGACAAGGCATATGAAGTTGAAGCTGTCGTCGATGGAAGGGACCGTGATAACCATCAAGTCGGATCAGGCTGAGGCAAGACGCTGTTATGAGAACAGCTTGAAGCAAAAAAGAAGTGTGTGCCATGTCACCACAAAACCACCAGCAGGCGTGCGCGAAGAGCGATTGGCGGTCAGGGAGACACAAGGCGCTCAGAGGATGGAGAACGCTGCGGTGGGGGGCTCCCAGGTAGCCCAAGTTGAAGAAGAAGAGGAAGGCACGATCACTCCTCGCGGGTCAGGGATCGCGAGAGCGGTCATTGCCAGTGAGAGAAGGCCCCACCCAGCTGAAGGATGGGTCGAAGTGGACATCAGGGGAAGAAAATTCAAGTTGGGGGGATCCCTCATTGAAGAAGAGCGAAGGCTGATCATGGGTGTGATTGAGAAGCACATGCTTTGCATGGTCAGCATCCGACATGCCAGGAATCGACCCCGATTTCCTCTGCCATCGTCTATCGATGGACCCCATGGTTCGGCCGGTGCGACAGAGAAGAAGGAAATTCAACGAGGAGAAGAGGAAGGTGATCCACGACGAAGCGCAGAAGCTCCTTGTCGCAGGGCATATCAGAGAAATCCAGTACCCCGAGTGGCTAGCGAATGTGGTACTGGTGCAGAAGGCAAGCGGCAAGTGGAGAATGTGCGTGGACTTCACTGACCTCAACAAGGCGTGCCCCAAGGATTCTTACCCCCTACCCAGTATAGATGCTCTAGTTGATAGCGCCTCGGGGGGAAAGCTACTCAGCTTCTTGGACGCTTTCTCAGGGTATAACCAGATAAGGATGCACCCAATGGACGAATGCAAGACCGCGTTTATGACGGAATGGTCTTGCTATTGCTACAAGGTCATGCCATTTGGGTTGAAGAATGCGGGGGCTACCTACCAGCGGCTCATGGATAGGGTGCTCTCGCCCATGCTGGGAAGGAACGTACACGCCTATGTAGATGACATGGTGGTTACGTCCCAAGAGAAGAAGCATCATGCAGCTGATCTGGAAGAGCTATTCACCACCATTGCCAAGTATAGGCTGAAGCTCAACCCTGAGAAATGCATATTCGGTGTGGAGGCTGGGAAGTTCTTGGGTTTCCTCTTGACAGAGCGAGGAATCGAAGCTAACCCGGAGAAGTGTGCGGCGATCGTGGCAATGAGGAGCCCAACGACGGTGAAGGAGGTGCAGCAGCTCACCGGTCGCTTGGCAGCACTGTCCCGATTTATGTCTGCTGGTGGGGAGAAAGGTCACCCATACTTCCAGTGTCTCAAACGCAACAGCAGATTTCTCTGGACACAGGAGTGCGAGGAGGCTTTCGTCAAGCTAAAGGGGTACCTGGCGAGCCCACCAGTCCTACGAAAGCCCCAGGTAGGCATCCCTCTTCGTCTATACTTTGCTGTTACGGAGAGGGCAGTCAGTTCAGTCCTGGTGCAAGAGTAGGACCAGGCCCAGAGGCCTGTTTACTTCGTGAGTAAGGTGCTGCAAGGCCCTGAAACAAGGTACCAGGCCCTCGAGAAGGCTGCTCTGGCGGTGGTGTTTTCAGCCAGAAGACTCAGGCATTACTTCCACAGCTTCACAGTGGTCGTGATGACTGACCTGCCTATCCAAAACGTATTGAGGAAACCTGATGTAGCAGGCAGGATGGTCAAATGGGCAGTAGAATTGTCGGAATTCGATATTCAGTACGAGCCCCGAGGACCGATCAAGGGGCAGGTGTTCGCGGACTTCGTAGTCGAGCTATCATCCATCGCGACACCTGCAGAAGGGCTAAATTTCCGATGGGTGTTATCGGTGGATGGCTCCTCTAATCAGCAGGGAAGCGGCGCGGGAGTCATCCTGGAAGGACCAAATGGGGTACTGATCGAGCAGTCCCTCCGCTTCGCCTTCAAAGCTAGCAACAATCAGGCGGAGTATGAGGCCCTGATCGTAGGAATGTTGTTAGCAAGAGAAATGGGAGCAAGAAATCTGCTGGCCAAGAGCAATTCGTTACTGGTCACCGGGCAGGTTACCGGGGAGTTCCAAGCAAAGGACCCCCAGATGGCAGCCTACCTGAAGTATGTGCAGCTCCTGAAGACGTCCTTCGCCGAGTTTGAGTTAGTGCACGTGCCAAGAGAGCAGAATGCCCGAGCAGACCTGCTTGCCAAGCTGGCCAGCTCAGGCAAGGGGGGGAAGCAGAGAACCGTCATTCAGGAGACCCTGAAGGTGCCGCGCGCGTTCGTATCAGACAACCAGGTGCTTCACGTATGCAAGTCAATGGAGCGTCTAACGATCGGTCATCGGTCGTTGACCCAAGAAACGCTAAGAGCACCGAGGGTGAGATCGCGACCCTCAAAGACCGATGAGTCGATGGAGGTTCATGCGGAGAAGGAACCCGACACCTGGATGACGCCATACCAGCTATACTTAGAAGATGGTGTACTCCCGCTCGATCTGGCAGAGGCAAAAAGAATAAAGAGGGGTTCAAGTAAGTTTACTCTCATAGATGGAAGCCTATTTAGATTTGGATTTTCTCACCCTGTGCAGATCTGTGTACACGGCGAGCAATGCACCAGACTCATGTCTGAGCTGCACGAGGGGGTGTGCGGAAGCCATGTAGGTGGTCGCGCTTTGGCAAGTAGAGTACTCCGCGCGGGGTACTACTGGCCAAAGCTGAAGGAAGATTGCATAAGGTTTGCTCAGCGATGCAAACAATGTCAGCTGCATGCAGATTGGCACAAGGCACCCCCTGAGGAGTTGAGGTCCATCCATAGCCCGTGGCCATTCCATACATGGGGGATTGACATCCTAGGACCTTTTCCCCTGGCGACAAGGCAGATGAAGTTCCTCATTGTGGCCATCGAATATTTCACTAAGTGGGTGGAGGCAGAGCCAGTTGCACACATCACCGCACAGAAAGTCGAACACTTCGTCTGGAAGAACATTGTCTGCCGCTTCGGAATACCCAAGAGGCTGGTTTCCGACAATGGCACCCAGTTCACAAGTCATCAGCTGAGGAAGATGTGTGAAGAGTTAAAGATACAACAGGTTTTCGCTTCAGTGGAGCACCCACAAACAAATGGGCAGGTGGAGTCAGCAAATCGAGTGCTGCTCAGGGGGCTGAAGCGAAGACTAGACAAGGCCAAAGGAGGCTGGGCAGAGGAGGTCCCCAGAATTGTATGGTCTTATCACACCACCCCACAGTCCAGCACCCATGAGACACCCTTCAGCCTTGTCTATGGGACAGACGCCATGATTCCTGTGGAAATACAGGAGAGCTCCCCCAGATTCTCGAACTTCGTTGCTGAAGAGTCCAATGAAGAGCGTAAGGTGAATCTGGATCTGCTAGACGAAGTGCGGGAAGAGGCCAGAGTCAGTGCCGAAGCTGTGAAGAGAAGAGTAGAGCGGAGGCACAACTCTAAAGTGAGGCCCAGGCGTTTCCAGGAAGGTGATCTGGTGATGAGAAAGGCGCATCAAAATGACATGCAGAACAAGTTATCCCCAAAGTGGACAGGCCCATACAGAGTGGTGGAGACATTAGAGAACGGAGCCTATCGCCTAGAGACTTTGGAAGGAGGAGCACTCCCCAGAACATGGAACGCCACCCATTTAAAATTTTATTTCAGTTAAAGTTGTACAGTAATAGGCGTTCTCGCGCTAAAAGATGCATGTTTGTATGTGGTGGAAACAGTTGAACAGACAAGGGGGCACTCTTTTCCCTAAGGAGGGTTTTTAACGAGGCCGCCCAATTAAAGAAAAAATTCCAGCATATAAAGCGTGCTCAAGTATTAAAGTTAAAATCCTCCTTGCCCCAGGTGCAAGTGCAGGTGATTGGTTAGGCCCTACTTGCCCTAGGCGCAAGTACTGGCACCGATCTAAGTCTTCCTCACCCCAGGTGTGAGCGCAAACAGTTAAAGGTTTGAAAAGCCAGGGGTGCTAGTAAGACCAAGGGGGGGAAAGGAAAGGTTTTGACAAAACGTCCTTACCCACTTGGCATACACCAATATTGGCCCAGTAAGACTCTTAGTCAGAAACCTTTCTCACCCCAGGAGTGAGACAGGGAATGAGCGACTCAACCCGCCAAAGGGTGATGACCTTGGGGAAAGTAAAAGGGGTTAGCGAGAAACACTTTTCTTTCCCCAAGACGAGGCATCACTTTGAGCGATCGATGTCAAAGTCCTTTATGCACTTAGCGCTAGAGCGACAGAGAAAGCTAAGTAAAGACTAAAGAGCGATCACTGATGAGTTGTCGGTAATTGGCTAGTAGTGCAAAGCAGCGCACGAGGACTGTTAAACACCAAGCTGAGGGAATAGCCAGTCGTGATCAAGCAGAAGCAAAAGAGTAAGAGAAGCAGATCGCGCTAAGCCTAAGCTGGTTAACACTCAGTCGCGCGCAAAGAGTAAGAGAAGCAGATCGCGCTAAGCCTAAGCTGGTTAACACTTAGTCGTGCGCAAAGTAAAAGACGAAGCTCAAGATCGCGCTAAGCCTAAGCTGGTTAACACTTAGTCGTGTGCGAAAGGAAAGGTAAAGCCCAAGATCGCGCTGAACCTAAACTAGCTAACAATTAGTCGCGCACACAAAGATAAGTGAAGTTCAAAGAAAATACAAAGAGAAATTGAGCAGTTAAAATCAAGGTATATCACCAGAGATATTCATACAATTGTCAGTTACAATGAGTTGAATGGTGCAGAAACGTAAGGTTACAGAATGAAGCTTTGTACAGAGAAGTCAAATTTACAAAAGGGAAGAGATTCAGGGAGTAGGAGGCCTAAGTTTTCCATCTACCACTGAGTGATGAATGCTGAATTGTGAAAGGTCCAGTTCTGGGAGGACGCAGCGGACTTGCTCGAGCGCCAGCTCGAATCCATCAATGAGGGAATCAGCGCCCACGTTCATCAAGTCCTCTTTCTCCGCCTCCAGACTTTGCCTCGAAGCCTCCACAGCATCCCTCTGCGTGGTGAGGGCAGCAAGGGAGGAGGCAGCTTCAGATAGCTTGCCCACTGCCTCCTCAAGCTTCCTTTCAGCAGCAGCAGTTGCCTCTTTGGCGGACTTGAGCATCTCCACCCGCTGAGAATCCTGTTGACGTAGGGAGGCGTTCTCAACCTGTAACTCCTCCACCAGCTGAGTATTCCGTTCGCGCAAGGAAGAGTTCTCAGCCTGTAGCTCTACCACCTTACAGTCCAGAGGACCAACAGTCTGCCCCATCAAGATCTCCATCTTGATGGTCTCTTGGACCTGCACCAAATACTCCTTCCTGGCCTTCTCCACCATGCCTCGCATAAGCTCAACAGACCCCTGAGCGGCTTCAAGGTCACTTTGCAGCGACTCCTTGTCGTGCTCAAGTTCCTTCACCCTTTTCTTTAGGGCTTTCTGCTTGCGATGCTGGGTGGAGAACTCCAGCGAGAGCACCACCTGCTTGGCAAGGTGTGCATCCATCTCCTCCCCGCTCCAGTCGACGAGCTCCCCGTTGCTGATGTGCTGTCGCACCATGGAGATAACTTTGCTGAAGTTCTCATGGTTGGCCCCAGAGTTGCTTGGGCGCGAGCCGAACCCACCATGTTCAGCATTTGCGGTGGAGATTGGTAGTGGAGGCGGGGCACCCTCGTTTTGAGCAGAAGCACCCCCAGCAGGGTGAGCGGATGGACCAGGTGATTGGCCTGCTGGGGGGGAAGTTGGCGGTTGAGAGATTGGGGGCAATTGTTGGCAAGGAGAAGGTGGGCATGCGGGCTCTGGGGCAGGTCGAGTAGAGGGATGGGGAGGTGGTGAACCTTCCTCTACCTCCACCACCTCGATCTCTCCAGGCTGAAGAGACGAGACCCCCTCGACCACTGGCCTCTTCCTTTGGCGGTGAATGAGGGGGGAGCCAGAGCTTTCCTCTTCCACTGAGGCAGCAGCAGCAACAGGTACAAGCGAAGAAGCCTTCACCAGTCTTTTCCTTTTCTTCCCTTGCTCGGGGCCTTCAGCTGGCGCGACCGAGAGTGGAGGGGCTTCAATTGGCTCAGTGGTGGAAGAGGAGGAGCCAATCCCTTTGGTCGCTCGACGTTTAGCAAGCTCTAACACCGCCAACCTCCTATCTTTCCCTGACATTGAATCTGCATAGGCAAGAAAGGGGAAAATTAGACAGCTAAGAGACGCAAGCAAGGTGAAACGTATAAGAGCATGCATGAGGAGGTATAAGTGTCCTAAGGGGCGGCAGAGAAAGAACTACCTATATATTTTTTCAGAGAAGCCACATCAAACTCATCCTTGATGAGGCGAGCGGAGTCAAACTTAGCCCCCAGGAGCAGCCCACACAGCTCGCGCTCGTAGGGGGCCATGGTCTCGAGGTCCTTGGGTTTTTTAAATTCAACCTGGGGAACCCAGTAGAGGGGGTACCCCTCGAGCAGATGAGGACTTTGTGGGGTGGCGGATATCATGTAAAATCTGCCCTTCCAGTCTTTGAAGGACTGCTGGTACAGGCCCAGAAGCACCCGTCCAGCAACCCCGTTCAGGCTGACCCAAAACCTATCCCCTGGTTTCTTCGCCTCAAAGAAGTAAAGGAACACCTCCACCGAGGCGTTGTGCCCAAAATGGTTACACAGGATCTGAAACGCCCGTATGAAGGCCCAGGCGTTGGGGTGGAGTTGGCAGGGCGCGACGTTCAACTCCATCATCAGCTCTTTCTCGAAGAAGGTGAAGGGGAGTCGCAGCTTCAACCTTTTGAAGATCGCGGAGTAAACAAAAACGAAGGGCACCCCATTGGTGGCCCTGTCGTCAGCGCAAATGGGCATCCCTCGGGGAGGGATGCGGACTCGGATGTGGAAGTCGTTTTCCCTGTCTATGGAACACGAGGGTTCGTCCGGGTCGTGGCTCAGGAGTGAGTTAAGATGGTCCTCAGGTAGCAAGATGGACGTTTCAGATAGCAACGCCAGAGGGGCCCAGTCATAGACCTTGGCGTTGTCATGGAATGAGGTGACAACAGGCGGTGGCGAAGCTGGTGCACTCGCGGAGGGCTGTGCACCAGAAGAAGAGGCAATGACACGAGCGGTCTGCTTCAAGCGAGCCATCGAGAGATAGCTGCAATGGAGGAAAACGAAGGGTCAGAAATAGAAAGGGAGGGAGTGATGGATGGTTCGGTGAAAAACAGGGAGAGGAAATGAGAAAGAAATGCCCAGGTAAAGGAGAAAGAAGGGGAGGCAGAAGTCAAGGCGGAAACACGAGAAAAACCCTAGTGCGGGTTGAGAAGAAGAAAAACAGGGAAGATGGATGCATGATAACTAGAATGATAAATGCAATCGGTAAAGATGACCAAAAAGGGGCCAGGGAAAAGAAAAACCATACCTCTGAATGATCGCAAGAGATTGGGAAGCAGAGAATTTGAAGAAAGATGGGTGCGCAGAAGAGAAGTTCGCAGAGAGTCTGGGAGTCGAATGAAGAAGATGAAGGAACAGTGGAAGGGCGCGCCAATTTGAATAAAAGAAGCGCTAGCGACGCACAACGCTGGCCGTTGATGGCGCCACGTGTCGCGAGATTAAGAGAGGGAGTCCAAACGTTAAAGAAGCAGCACGTGAGGTGGCACGTGAGGCGGCCCCACTTGCCACGTGGACTGAAGGCACGACCACTTAGTCTCTTCGCGGAGAACGAGTTCTCGACTCGAGACTGGGGGGCTTGTGATCCGATCGGTCATCGGTAGTCGATGACGTCAGCATCAGAGAACCACGTGGACCACTCGCAGGGTGACACGTGGACCAGGTGGCAGAGAGGTCGGGGGACGATCGCCAAGAGAGGTGATCGGTGGTCAGTAACCAAGTTACCACCGACTGATCAGGCGGCAGAGAGGTCGGGGGATAGATCACCCAGAATGGTGATCGGTGGTCAGTAGCCAAGTGACCACCAGCAGATCAGTTCCTAGACTCGCGCCTGGAGGCAGAGCGCGATAAGCGAATAAACACTGATCAGTCATCGGGTGTACTGTCGTCGGGGTCTCGTGTTACACGCAGTTAAACGGGGACTAAGGTTCCCAGCGAGAGCGCTACGCATGGACCTCGCATGAGCACACCTCAAGGAATCGTGCACGAGAGTGGCCTGAGGGAACTAGTAAGCCAGTCGGTGATTGGTGATTCCCTCAACCCATTACGTGCGTGGCATCGTGAAGGGTAAGTCGCCTACGCAGAGAGTAACGTTTGGAGAGTGTGCCTAGACCAGCCACACCCGACGTTCTCCTAAGAGTATGCAATTTACCCAGATAAGAGAAACATCCTAAGTTATTCCGCAAGGGCGTAACTTAGGCAGACAAAGAGAGGCGCTAGAGCCCTTCCAGTAAGTGACACGTGTGTGGTTAGATGTGAGTTGCAGGCCTCCACGTGTCATCATCTGAGAGGGGTGCGGTCCAGACAAAAGAGCACTCCGTACCGCTAAAGGTACAGACAGGCGCAGCCAAGCGCAGAATCTCACGCTCCCCATTGCAGATTCTGAAGGTACGCTTTCTCTGAAAAGCATAACAGGGTTCTGACACATGCCAGAAAAGCATAACAGAATTCTGTTATGCCCAGAAGCAGGGAAAGAGAGATAAAAGGGAGAATCAGAGTGAGAGTGTGGGGGAGAAAAAAGATAGACGAAAAACAGAGTGCAAGTTTTTTCTCACACACACATTACTAGTTTCCAGTTTCTGGTGGTTCTGTTGGACTAACTTGATCGTCGGAGTGCAAACGGCCGCTAGAGGCGCCGTCTGTGTGTTTTGCAGGTCACATTTGAAGACATCTGAGAGAAAGTTCGGGGAGTGATTCTGCAGAAGACGCAGTCGCGTAGACGGGGCAGAGAGTACCACGAAGCGATTCCTCCACGTTCGAGTTGCCGGCAGGATCACCAACCATTCTCTTTTCTATATGTATTGCATCTATGTTCTCCTTCCTTAAACATGTTAAAGGGTAGGAAATTATATCATTAAAGGTTAAGGTGCAATGTTAACAAAAAAATTCTTGGCCCAAAGGGGATATATAAAAAATGGAATTCTAATAAGATAAAGGTTGGCTATTTGCCCCTGGGTTCCTAATTAACACAAACAAATGCCTCAATCATCTTCATGTTCTTTTATGATGCAACAAAAATAAAAATTAACCAACCACAACTATTAATTCATTAGTAAAACTCTAAAAATTGTTTAAGGTTCAAACACTCACTTGGTTTAATTGGCCTCATTCCGTTTTGTCTTGTCATTCTATGTCCTAATCAATTATCCTGTTAAATTTTCAGGTATCATAATTTCAACTACATTTGAATGGGGATTGTACCGTCCCGTATCCGGGCGTTGACAAAGTCAAGGTCAAAGTCAACGTCGGAGGTCAAAGTCAACATATGGCGTCGCCTAAGTGAAGAGACGTCAAGTGCCAGCGTCGCCAAGAGGAAGAGTCGCCAAGGTCAAGGCGTCGCCTAGTTAAGGCATCGCCCAGTTAAGGCGTCGCCCAACCAGGGCGTCGCCAAGGTCAAATATCACCAAGGCAAGGCGATCACGGTGTGGCTCCCCGATACCTATGGGTAGGAAAGACCATGGAGGGAGCGACGCCGTGGGAAGGCCTCAAATCCCGATAATCCGGGGTAGTAATAAAGAGAAGAGAAAGGTGGCTTCAAGGCCATAGTAATAGCGCCAGTGTAGAGCAACCTGACTTGTGAAGTGCCCCTGCCGCCCCAGAGATGCCCTTGGGATAGATACGACTCCTGAGAAGGGTCACGCCCAGGGTAGCCGGGTGCAGGGCACGAGAGGAAGGTAGATACGCTCTCAAAGTGAGTGACTAGATGTTTGGGGGCCTGAGTTGGCGCCCAAAAAGTCACCCCTTGCGCATATGCACTCCCAGGTAGGAGGACTCACACGAGGAGATACCCCCAGGTGGGGTCACGCCGCTGTGAGGCCCTTCACGTGTACAGCAGCCAAGTCAGAATAGAAACGCCATTTTGTCAGGTACAAGGTGATTAAAGTTATTTAATACAGTTTCCGTTTCTAGCGTTTGAGGTACTATAAATGCTCCCAGGCGATTTAAACGTCTTAAATGCGCTACGTTTTATAATTAAATGCGCTTTAAGGCGCTTTGAATGCTGGAGTAGTTTAAATAGCGCCTCGAATGTTGGGAACGGGGTTCGAACTTTTGGCAAATTTTCCAGAAACACTCTAGTTGCTTGCTCGAGCCTTGAGGTTACGCACAAGGGACTAGGGAAATATTTTTGCCAGAACGAGAAAATATACACTAGACACAGTTCATTTAACCACCTTCAGAGTACCCTTCATGGTGCTCCGATACGGAGGTGCCGAGTTTTTGGTGTTTCTTGCTGGCTGACTTGAGAGTCGGAGTGCAAACGGCCGCTAGGGCGCCCTTTTGTCCTTCTTTGCAGGAATCCACAGGTAACCAGTGGGAAGGAGTCCCTAGCAGACGGGTGAGGTCGCGCACAAAGACGTCCCAGGTCAACCGGACGGAACATTTGACGCCCACCGTGGGGCCGATATAAAACATTGGTCCCATCGCAAGTTTGAAAAGATCCATCAAGTCATGATAACGTCTGAGAAAACAGTGAGGAATGGCCACCACTAGACGAGGTACCGCACGCGCTGCGGGTGAAGAAATGTCCATGCAGCAGGTCCTGGAGATAATGCGGGGGCTGCAGGATGATATGGCGGATTCAAAGATAGAACAAGAACGCATGCAGGCGGATCTCGACACCTCGCATGTGAGGAACGAAGAGCTCCGTCGCGTTAATGAGGAGTTGCGCCGGGGTCTGAGGAACAACCAGGGGTAACGCGAGCACGAGGAGATGGAGCATCTCACCCCACCAAGGGAGTTTTCCACTCCCTTCTCGCAGGAGATCCTAGATGCGGCGATCCCCAACACCTTCGCAGGGCCCAAGGCGATTTTCACCGGGATGGAGGACCCTGAGGCGCATCTCACGGCGTTCCACACACAAATGGTGTTAGTAGGCGGCTCTGACGCCGCAAGATGCAAGCTCTTCATGAGCACTTTGACAGGAATGGCCATGGATTGGTTTATCAGCCTTCCTAACGGCCATATCACCTCTTTTCAGCAGCTGTCACAGTTGTTCAGAGAGCAATACCCGGCGAACAGGGCCCCGCCGCCAGTCTCTTACAATCTGTTTGATGTGAAGCAATACCAAGGGGAGAGTTTGAAGGAGTATATCAACCGTTTCGGGGCCCAAGTGGTGAAAGTGGGCATGTCGGAGGAGCCTATGATTGTGTATGCCTTCAGGAAAGGCGTGTGTCCCGGCCCTTTTTGCGAATCTATTATTCGCAATCGCCCAAGAACTTTTGCTGAAATACAGCGTCGGGCAGTGGAACATATCGCCTCCGAAGGAGAGGTGTGCGAGAAGCGAACCAGCGTTGTGCCCTCACGCCCGAGGGCGCACACGCGGGCTCAGCCCGTCAGGGTCAACGAGACGACGACGGGAAGGAAGAAGTCAGAGGGGAGACGCCCCTATGAAGCCAGAAAACCCCAGCCCCGGGGCCCAGCAGGGGGCGATCGCCCGGCTAGGGAGAGGGCAAGGCCGACGAGATACAACTTTGCAGTGGAGTTGTAGGACCTGATCGCCGTGCCTAATATAGCTGAGAGGTTCAGGCGACCGGCGAAAACTGACAAGGTGTTAGGGCCACGGAAAGACTCTTGGTGCGAGTTCCACGAGGCCTTTGGTCATCACATTGACAACTACCTCTCGTTGGGTTACCAGCTTGACGAGCTGGTGAGAGGCGGGTTTCTGAAGGATTACGTCGCAGAATCCGCCGCGACCGCCGCCCTGCCGGCGCCAACAGCAGAGCAAGCGCACGAGATGCTCGTTCTCGGTGAGGTGCACACCATTGCTGGAGGTTTTTCCGTCGGAGGACCCACCGCCTCCCAGCAAAAGAAATACGCGAGGGGGGTCAACTTGATCAAAGAAAGGATCTCGGGTGAGCCGTGGGAATCGGACCTGGTGTTCACGAGAGGGGATCTCCGAGACGTGGTGCCGCATGGCAATGACCCCGTGGTCATTTCGGTTGTCACGGCTGGAAGAAAGGTGCACAGGGTTCTTGTCGACCAGGGAAGCTCAGCAGACGTCATGTTCTGGTCGACATTCAACAAGTTACGTTTGTCTCCCGACCTTTTGAGGCCCTACACAGGGTGCCTATATGGGTTTGCGGATAACCAGGTGGAAGTCCGAGGCTACCTGGAGTTGAGGACTACGTTCACGGATGGAGAGGCCTCGCGTACCGAAAGCATCCGGTACTTGGTCGTAAACGCCAACTCTGCCTACAACATTTTGTTGGGCAGACCGGCGTTGAATAGGCTGAACGCAGTAGCCTCCACGCGCCACATGAAGATGAAGCTGTCGGACCTCAGCGGCAAGGTGATAGTTATCAAATCGGACCAGGAGGAGGCGCGTAAGTGTTATGAAAACAGCCTGAAAACGAAGAAAAGCGTGTTCATGGTGTTTGAGCGTCCGCCCAGTAAGGACATATCGATGATTGAGGCGACGCCCGCCGGGACAACGCCCGACGAGGCCACACCCGTGAGGGCGACGCCCGAGGTAGATACAGTCATGGAGGAGGGACCTGACGATACGGCGCCCGTGAAAGAGGGGGCGCCCATTCAGGATAATAGCAGGGATCAACAGGCGGCTAACGCCGTGGAGAGGGAGATTGGCGGCAAAATGTTTAAGTTTGGGCGTTTGCTGAGCCAAGAGGAGCAGGAGGGGGTGGCAGAGGTGATTTCACGCCACTTGGATGCTTTCGCATGGTCTGCCTTGGATATGCCCGGCATCGACCCGGATTTCCTATGTCATCACCTCAGCATGGACGCCACGGTCCGCCCCGTGCGCCAAAGAAGGAGAAAGTTTAACGAAGAGAGGCAGCTGGTGGTAAAGGAGGAAACGCAGAAGCTGCTGAGTGCTGGCCACATCAGAGAGATTCAATACCCTGAGTGGTTAGCCAACGTTGTCCTGGTGAAGAAGGCGAATGGGAAGTGGAGGATGTGCGTGGACTTCACGGACTTAAATAAGGCGTGCCCGAAGGACTCGTACCCACTACCCAGCAACGACGCGTTGGTGGATAGTGCATCCGGTTGCAAGGTGCTAAGCTTCCTGGACGCATTCTCGGGATACAACCAGATCAAAATGCACCCGAGAGATGAGAGCAAAACTGCATTCATGACAGAGACTTGCAGTTACTGTTACAAGGTGATGCCTTTTGGGCTAAAAAACGCGGGCGCCACCTACCAAAGGCTGATGGACAAGGTCCTAGCGCCCATGTTAGGAAGGAATGTATACGCCTACGTGGATGACATGGTAGTGGCGTCGCAGGATAGGGCACAGCACGTGGCAGACCTAGAGGAGCTGTTCGTCACTATATCCAAATATCGCCTCAAACTAAACCCTGAGAAGTGTGTCTTCGGGGTAGAGGCCGGTAAGTTCCTAGGTTTCATGCTCACGGAGAGGGGAATAGAGGCGAACCCCGACAAATGCGCAGCGATTATCGCCATGCGAAGCCCGACGTCAGTAAAGGAAGTGCAGCAGCTGACGGGCGGATGGCGGCGCTCTCAAGGTTTGTTTCTGCCGGGGGAGAGAAGGGGCACCCATATTTCCAGGAGGCTCCGTCATTACTTCCACAACTTTACGGTGGTAGTGATGACGAACCTCCCTATACAAAAAGTGCTGCAGAAGCCTGACGTAGCTGGAAGGATGGTGCGCTGGGCGGTGGAGTTATCAGAATTCGACATCCAGTATGAGCCCAGAGGATCCATCAAAGGGCAAGTATACGCGGATTTTGTGGCAGAACTCTCGTCCGGAGGTGAACAAGAGGTGGAGGCGGGCTCACGGTGGTTACTCTCGGTTGATGGCTCCTCCAATCAGCAGGGAAGTGGTGCGGGAATAGTCTTGGAGGGACCCAATGGCGTGTTGATCGAGCAAGCTCTGCGCTTCGCCTCAGGGCAAGTAATAATCAGGCTGAATATGAAGCCCTGATTGCAGGAATGCTCCTAGCTAAAGAAATGGGCGCGCAGAACCTCTTGGTAAAAAGTGATTCCCAACTGATTACAGGGCAAGTGTCGGGTGAGTTTCAGGCGAAAGACCCACAGATGGCGGCATATCTGCAATATGTTCAACTGTTGAGAGGAGCATTTAGCGCTCTTGAGCTAGTACATGTCCCAAGGGAACAGAATGCCAGAGCTGACCTGCTTGCCAAGCTGGCCAGCTCAGGCAAGGGGGTAGACAGAGGACGGTGATCCAAGAGACGCTCAAAGCTCCGCGTAAGTTTGTGGAAGATAACAGGGTGGATGTCCTCCAGATTTGTACAGCAAGAGGGAGGCCAAGGAGTCATCGTTCTTTGACCCAAGATACGCTGAAGACGCCCCGCATCAGCACATACGCGGACACGCCCGGAGAAGGAAGGCAAATGCAGATATGTGCCTTAGCCGAAGGAGACACCTGGATAACGCCATACAGACGGTACCTGGCGGATGGGGCTCTCCCAGTGGAGCCTGAAGAGGGTAAGAAGGTTAAGAGAAATGCCGCAAGGTACACTCTGGTGGACGGAGTGTTGTTCAGGCACGGGTTCACTCACCCTATCTTAACGTGCGTGAGCGGCAACGAGTGTACCCGAATAATGGCGGAGCTCCACGAAGGCATTTGTGGGAGCCACGTAGGGGGAAGGTCCTTAGCCTCTAAGGTGGTACGCGCAGGTTTCTATTGGCCAACAGTAAAGGAAAATTGCGTGCGACACGCCCAGCATTGCAAGCAATGTCAAAAACACGCTGACTGGCACAAGGCGCCACCAGAAGAGCTTCGATCCATATACAGCCCGTGGCCTTTCCATACCTGGGGGATTGACATCCTAGGTCCGTTCCCACTGGCGATAAGGCAGATGAAGTACTTGATCGTTGCCATCGAGTACTTCACCAAGTGGATAGAGGTGGAGCCCGTGGCCCAGATCACTGTGCACAAGGTGCAACACTTTGTGTGGAGGAACATTGTGTATCGTTTTGGCGTACCCAGGCGGCTGATATCCGATAATGGAACCCAGTTCGCCAATCAGCAGTTGAGAAACTTGTGTGCTGATGTAGGAATCAAGCAAGTGTTCGCATCAGTCGAACACCCCCAGACTAACGGGCAAGTAGAGTCAGCAAACAGAGTTTTGCTGAGGGGGCTAAAGAGAAGGCTAGAGAAGGCCAAAGGGGAGTGGGCGGAGGAAGTACCAAGGATCGTGTGGGCATACCACACCACGCCCCAATCTTCTACCATGGAGACGCCTTTCAGCTTAGTGTATGGGTCGGATGCGATGATCCCGGTAGAAATACACAAAAGCTCGCCACGTTTCCAAAACTTTGTGGTGGAGGAATCCAATGAAGAAAGGCGGGTGAACCTGGACCTACTAGAAGAAGCCAGGGAGGAGGCCAGAATAAAGGCTGAAGCAGTAAAGAGGAGAGTGGAGCGACAATACAGCTCTAAGGTGAAGCCATGACAGTTTCAGATTGGCGACCTAGTTATGAGAAGGCTCATCCATACGAGCTGGAGAATAAGCTGTCTCCCAAGTGGACCGGGCCTTTCAAAATTACCGAGGCTAAAGGCAACGGTTCATACAACCTAGAGACCTTGGAGGGGGGTCCCATCCCGCGTAGCTGGAATGCAGCCAACTTGAAGTTTTATTTTAGTTGACTTATGTAAGCAGCCATGTAACGATCTTATTGAAGGGGACACTCTTTTTCCCTTTCGGGGGTTTTTTAATGAGGTCACCCGAATAAAAGAAAAAAGAAGATTCGAGAAAAACCTTACCTTGGTTTTTAGTCTTTATCCTTTTTCGTTCGAAGCGGCGACAGGCGTCGCCAAGAAGAAAGCGTCGCCAAGGGAAGGCGTCGCCAAGAAGAAGGCGTCGCCAAGAAGAAGGCGTCGCCAAGAGAAGGCGTCGCCAAGAAGAAGGCGTCGCCAAGAAGAAAGCGTCGCCAAGAGAAGGCGTCGCCAAGAAAGGAAGCGTCGCCAAGGTAGAAGGCGTCGCCCAAGCGCAGGCACCGCCAAGAAACGTGACGGAGGAAAAACGCGCAATATATGAGGTGTGTGCAAAAGTCAAGCGGCATTACGGAAACCAAGCATGGTATAACAGAGTTAAATTTACAAGTAGTGTTCGAGATAAATGGGAGTAATGCGAATAGGGCAAACATTACAAGCCCTGTGCTCATACAAAAGACACAAACGAACCACTCTTCAGTGGCCGCTGGAGTCGGCACGGGAGGAAGATGAAGCCCCGCTCTCAGTCCGCAGGGCCTGGGTAAGTTGTGACCTCCGCTCTTGGTTTATCTTCGAACCTGCACCAAGGGAGATGAATGTGTCAGAGACACCATGAAGCAAAACACACACAGTTAGAAAGCACCAAAGGCGGAAGTTTCTAGGGCAGTAACTCATACATATATACTTCTCTAGGGTTCCGGCGTTGAACTCCAAACTAATCAAGGTGGCGGAGTCGAAACCTCCCGCCTCAACAAGGATCCGGCAAACCACCTGGTCATTCGGGGCTAGCTTCTTGAAGGGTTTGGATTTGAGGGCCCTCGTCTCCCTCACCCAGTACAGTGGTAAACCATCTAGGGCGGAGGGAACGAGATCAGAGCAACAAATTTTGAAGAACCTGCCCTTCCACCCAGTGAAGGAGTTTTGGAAAGGGGTCAGGAGAACCCTGCCAGGAACGTTACTGAGGGTCACCCAGAGGTTATTCCTTTGCCTCTTCACCTCAAAGAAGTGAAGAAAGATATCAACCGAGGGTGCACAACCCAGAAAACCAAAAAGGATGTCAAAAGCCTTGACGAAAGCCCAGCTATTAGGATATAACTGGGCCGAAGCAGCATTGATCTCTGTCAGCAGTTCCCTCTCAAACCTGGAGAAGGGCAGGCGCACGCCGATGGTCTTGAAAACCACCTGATAGAAATAAAAGAAGGGGACCCCGTCGTTGGCCCGTTCGTCTCCGCATACTGGCTCCCTTAAAGTGCAAGGGAGCACAGCAATATCGTCGTCGTGCCTCTTCGCGAAGGCATGGTGATCATAGGAGCATGAATCCCCTTTGTGTTCCCTTATGGCTCGGGTAGAAAGCAAGCACGAGCACTCGTCAAGGAGCTCGCTCGAGGCCCAAGTATACAGGTCCTTGGGGTTAACCCTGGGGGGAGGAACACGAGAAGACATGCCTGAACAAAATCTGGGAGGTTTAGAGGAGAGTGGCCTGCTGGTAACGCAAGGGTAAAACGCTGGTTGGAACGAACACTAGAAGAACTCTTCGCGAGAAGAGAAAGGGTGCAAGTAGGTTACGAAAAGCGCAGAAATGATGAGGACAGGTTCAAGATTTTGAAGAACTAAATATTGCAGTTAGAGCGCCAAACGACGCAAATGGAAGCGTTGCAGTTATAGCGCCAAACGACGCAAATGGATGCACCGTGCGATCGAGCCACGTGGCAGAGGATGGGAGGATGACCCTGGCACCACTGGTTAACACTCAGAAAACGTCGTATCGACAGAATGCCCGAGGGTACGATACGCCGTCGAGAGTGGGTCAGAGGCACAGAAAATGTCAGGACCAAGTCAAGTGGCTGAACGTCCCATTAGCCATACGAGAAGCACCACGTGGATAGCACAGGCGAAACCTTGAGCTCTTCGCTATCCCCAGGCGTCGACCAGGGCCAAGGTTAAAGCCAATGCCAAGGTAAAGTTGACGCCCAAGGCGTGACCAGGGAAGGCGCAGAAGGCGACGCTAGCATGAGACGCCCAAGGCGTCGCCAGGGAAGGCGCAGAAGGCGATGCCAGCATAAGGCGTTGCGGGCGTCGCCAATCCAAGTATCAGCAGTGTCAACTCCCCGATACCCACAGGTAGGAAAGACTGTGGAGGGAGATGAAATTGAAGAAGTCGAAACTAATTACTAGCGGCGTCGCCTCCCTGATACCCACAGGTAGGAAAGACTGTGGAGGGAGACGAGATCGCGAAACGCCAGGGAACCCCTGGCAGGGTTGTTCCCCGACACCCATGGGAAGGAAAGACCATGGAGGGAACGACCCCCTGCAGGGCTCCGAGCTTTCCCAACACTCGGCGTTTTTAGACACCCTGAGGACGATACGGCGCTGCTGTAGCAGGCCTCTCCTTAGGCGTGGGCGCCGGGCACCAGGAATCAAGGGACAGATCGCTTTGGTGTCTGAGACACCCCATGAACGATACGGCTCCGTTAGGCAAGCCTCTCCGTGGGCGTGGGCACCGACGCGTGACCTCATCCCAAGTGTTTAGGACCCAGAGTAGGTCTCAACTTTTGCGTTGCGGCAATGGTAAAGCCACGGACGCCTTCACGAGGCAGAGACCTCATAGATACGAAGGCGGGACAGTTTCCAAGGAACACGATAGGAGCAAGGCACCGGGCATACAGGGTCGCCCAACGGAGCGAAAGAAACGGGTAGAGTACAGGCAAAGCAATCAAAGCACGTGAAGGCGAAAAATGAAGGTAAAATCATACAGGCGGAATTCGATAACTTAAAGGTGCAAAAATTGTCAGCCATGGTTGTGACGAAAGGACCGATAGTTCAAAGAAGTTACAAGTTCATCAAAGGGGGACAAAAACAAGTATAAAGCGCAAAGAGTAAGGTGGCGGTTGAGGGCGGCGGTTCAGTCATCCAGCTCCAAGGGCACGACCTTCCCGTCAACGATGTGATGGGTGGAATCGCAGTTGGAAACGTCAATTCCCGGGTTCTCACAGACGGCCTGGGCCAGAGCCTCTTTGAACCCCTCCTCGAAGGTGCCCGCCATGTCATGGATAAGGGTTTTCTTGTCCTTCTCCAACTCCTCAATGGTGGCGTCCCCAGAAGCTACCAGTTTCTCCAAAGCCTCCTTCTCCACACGGAGCCGGCTGACCTCGATTTGCAGTTTGTTGTGGTCAACCTGGAGAAGGCCCAAAGCCTTGGCCTGAGTAGTCATCTCCCCCTCCATTCGCTCCAGCTTGTCAGCCTGCTCACAGCATCTCTCCTTCAAGTCCTTTTGAACTTCTTCGTAAGCTTCGACTATGTCTTGGAGGCTTGTTACCTGAACTTGGAGGGGGACTTCCCGAGCGTAGAAGTCGGTTTGTAGCTCCATCGCCTCATCCAGCTGCTTTTCAGCCTCCTCCTTGGCCTCTTGCGCCAACTTCAGAGAGGCTTGGTGGGCCTCGTTTTGGCGTCCCAGAGTCTTATTTTCCTCCTCCAGAGCAGCCACCCTTGCTTCCAGAGCCTGGAGGGTTTGTGTCTGTAAGACAGCATTTCTAGCTTGGGCACGCCAGTCAAGGGCCACGGCCAAGAAGGCTCCCAAGTAGAAGGGCATTCCCTCCCTCCTATCGGAACCTTCTGGCATTGATCCCCCGCTGAAGCCCCTCATCAGGTGCATAATTGGAGGAGGGATGGCAATAAGATCTGGGGCGGCGGCGACGGAAGCAGGAGAAATAGAGACCTCTGCCGGTGGCGGGGGTGGAGCAGATTCGGCCCCTTCGCCTGTTTCCTCTTGGACCATTGTGGGAAGAATAAAAGTAGCACTTGGAGGGTTATCCCTGAAGGAATCCCCTCCCTGGGGCGACGCCGCAACTAGGGTGGGAACCCTCGCAGCTTCCTCCTCTTGAAGGGCGCCACGCCATCAGAGTCCTCATCATCAGATATGATCTCCAAGACCCGTTTTCCTTTGTCAAGGGGGGTTGGAGCCGGTGATGAAGCCACAGCCAGAGGGACGGCGGCGATGGGCGGAGGAGAGCTGGGTGTTTGAAGCGCCTCGGGGCTATGTGAGGATGGTGAAGATGAGCCTAGTGGGGCTTCGGTAGTGGTTGGTGGCGGTAAGGGCAAGGTTACTGAAGGGTTTGGGTCAGCAGCAGGGACGGAAGAGGCGCCAGCCTTGGCGGCACGAGCAACCTTCATCGCTTTCGCCAAAACCATCCTCTTGGAAGCGTCCATCACTGATCCTACATTCAGACAAACCCAATAGCAGAAGTTAGGGCCAAAGCAGTTATAGAAACTCACAAAGCCCGCAGATGAACGAGACGTAAGGCACTTAGCACAAGAGAAAACAGGTGGAAGGGACCAATGGAGCAAGCATGATGCACTAAAATACAGATAACAGAAAACAATACGAGAGGAGTCTCCCTACCAAAGTAGGTGGTCAGGGAATGGGCGTTGTATTCGCTCGCGATGAGTTTCAGCGTGTCGAAGATGATCCCCAGGCCAGCCAAGGCCTTGCATACCTCCCTATCAGCAGGGGATAGTTCACCCAGGGCCTTGGCCTTGAGCAGCTTGGGGTGCTCTGTCCAATACAGAGGGAAGTCGTCCAAGGCTGTGGGGTCGTGCTTGGCACAGCACACCCTGAAGAATTTTCCCTTCCAGCCTTTGTACGAGTTCTGCAAGAGAGAAAGGAGGATCCTACCCGCGATCCTGGAGAAGCTCACCCAAAAGCTTTTCCCCTGTTTCTTCACCTCGAAGAAATGCAAGAAGACACCCACAGAGGGGAGGATGCCTAGATATCCGCAAAGAATTTGGAAGGCCCGAACGAATGCCCAGCTGTTGGGGTGTAGCTGGGCCGGGGCTGTGTTGATCTCTGTAAGAAGTTCCCTCTCGAAGGGCGTGAACGGAAGGCGCACCCCGATGCGTTTAAATACCGTTTGATACATGAAGAAGAAAGGGTTCCCCTTCCTGGGTCTGTCATCCACGCAAACAGGTTCCCCAGGCCTGTCGGGACGAACGGAAATATGTGCATCATGGGTGCGGCAGAAGGCGTTAAAATTGTACAGGTGGGGATCACCGTGATGGTTCTCCAAGTCCTGCATGGTAGTCAGAGTGGTGCATTCGTTTAAAAGCTCGTCAGGAGCCCATGTGTAGAAGGCTTTATAGTTGGTCCTTGGGGGAGAACCGGACTTTGGTTCCGGGCGCACCATGATGCGGATAAATAACTGGAGAAAGAAGAAAGGAAAAGGGTTTTAACAAGCGATGCCAAGGCAGAAAAGGGGACAAAACCCTTGAAAAATGCCATCCACGCGAGGAAACCCAGAAAGGAGGGGAAGAGAACGGAGAAGAACGGAGGAGCAGAAGAACACAGAAATGCAGAAACATAAACAGTCCCAGGCAGTTCAATACGCAGCGAAGCAGTGTAGCGAAGAAGAAGAGTCATGGAGATGGAAAAATCATACCTTTGATGTTGAGGTGTGGAGGGAAGCAAAGCGCGAAGGAAAGAGCAGTGACTGCAGTGAAAGGGCTCGAAGGCGATGAACAGTGCAGAAATGCAGAGAGAATGGATGGAACAGTGGTGTGAGCGCGGGGTTTTGGGTAACTTGAACGTTACATTTGCAACCCAAGAGGCGCTAATTGGGGACCGTGTGATCGTGCCGCGTGTCAAAGGATTAAGCGCTCAAGGGGAGCGCAAGGGACTCTAGAGGCTGGCCGTGTGATGAGCCACGTGGCACGCGATCAAGCGTGGCCCCAAAAGGTGTTACTTTCCCCGCTTTAGAGGATGTCCAATCAGCCATTAAGGGCACCCCTATGGTTCAGAGAGTGTCACGTCAATAATTCGAGAAGTGTTGAGTCAGCAGGGAATGACACGTCATCAGGGGGACACGTGGACGGCGTGGGCGAGGCCTTAGTCTTTGCGCTGAAGACAAGTCTTCAGCTTAAGACTGGGGGGCTTGTGTACCGTCCCGTATCCGGGCGTTGACAAAGTCAAGGTCAAAGTCGGAGGTCAAAGTCAACATAAGGCGTCGCCTAAGTGAAGAGATGCCAAGTGACAGCGTCGCCAAGAGGAAGCGTCGCCAAGGTCAAGGCGTCGCCTAGTTAAGGCATCGCCCAGTTAAGGCGTCGCCCAACCAGGGCGTCGCCAAGGTCAAACATCACCAAGGCAAGGCGATCACGGTGTGGCTCCCCGATACCCATGGGTAGGAAAGACCATGGAGGGAGCGACGCTGTGGGAAGGCCTCAAATCCCGATAATCCGGGGTAGTAATAAAGAGAAGAGAAAGGTGGCTTCAAGGCCATAGTAATAGCGCCAGTGTAGAGCAACCTGACTTGTGAAGTGCCCCTGCCGCCCCAGAGATGCCCTTGGGATAGATACGACTCCTGAGGAGGGTCACGCCCAGGGTAGCCGGGTGCAGGGCACGAGAGGAAGGTAGATACGCTCTCAAAGTGAGTGACTAGATGTTTGGGGGCATGAGTTGGCGCCCAAAAAGTCACCCCTTGCGCAGATGCACTCCCAGGTAGGAGGACTCACACGAGGAGATACCCCCAGGTGGGGTCACGCCGCTGTGAGGCCCTCCACGTGTACAACATCCAAGTCAGAATAGAAACGCCATTTTGTCAGGTACAAGGTGATTAAAGTTATTTAATACAGTTTCCGTTTCGAGCGTTTGAGGTACTATAAATGCTCCCAGGCGACTTAAACGTCTTAAATGCGCTACGTTTTATAATTAAATGCGCTTTAAGGCGCTTTGAATGCTGGAGTAGTTTAAATAGCGCCTCGAATGTTGGGAACGGGGTTCGAACTTTTGGCAAATTTTCCAGAAACACTCTTGTTGCTTGCTTGAGCCTTGAGGTTACGCACAAGGGACTAGGGAAAGATTTTTGCCAGAACGAGAAAATATACACTAGACACAGTTCATTTAACCACCTTCAGAGTACCCTTCACGGTGCTCCGATATGGAGGTGCAGAGTTTTTGGTGTTTCTTGCTGGCTGACTTCAGCGTCGAAGTGCAAACGGCCGCTAGGGCGCCCTTTTGTCCTTCTTTGCAGGAATCCACAGGTAACCAATGGGAAGGAGTCCCTAGCAGACGGGTGAGGTCGCGCACAAAGACGTCCCAGGTCAACCGGACGGAAAAGGGATTCAATCATATTTTCTTTTCTAACCTGTGTCTAAGTCATCTCACTATGAAACATTTAAACACATTCCTTTTTTCTCTCCAATTCAAAATTAATATTCTAGTTCCTTTTATTTGCGAAAAATAAACTAGAAAACAAAAAAAAATTAAAACATAAATTTATTCAAGACATAAAACTAACAAAACAACAAATTTAGTCAAACTATAAAATAAGCAAATAAACCAAGTAACCGAAAAATAAAAAATGAAAACATAAACAGAAAAATAAAACAAAATTCAAATAACTAAAAAGAAAAGAGAATTAGAAAGATAAAACCATATTTTTGCTCAATCCTCTCTTCCTAAGAAGTCATCCAGCTTTTTGTTAAAATCTTCCTCTATAGAGTTTCTTCATTTGCTGGATCTGCCCTCTTGAATAATAGAACATGTCCCCAAGCCAAAATATATAACCTACAAAATAATTAGGAGACATATAGGAATCAGGGTGCCTTTCAATTTTTTTTTTTAATTATATATATTTAATAAAAATAAATAAATCATAAAACTAAAAATTTTGAGAAAGGAAAGGAAAAGGAAAAAAAACATATTTTTTTTAAATTTTCATTGCAAAAAATTTCTGGCTTGAGCAAGAATTCCCTCGTTTGAGCAAGAACTCCCTCGCTTAAGCAAGAATCCGTCGCCAGACTCGCTTTAGCGAGATTTGTCTCGCTTGCTTGAGAATCCCTATAGAAAAATCAAAGTTTTCGTCGAAGAACTTGCTTAAGCGCCATTTATCTCACTTGAGTGAGATTCCCTACACGAAGACTCTATTTTTCGATGTGAAACTTGCCTAAACCCTAAAGAGTTGACTCGCCTGGGCGAAAATCCCTACAAGAAAACATGATTTTTAAAAGGTAAAATCAAAACAAAAATAACAAAACAACATAAAACTAAAATGTGCACTAGGTTGCCTCCTAGTAAGCGCTCGTTTAACGTCATCTAGCTAGACGCCTGTTTATTTCAAGGTGGAAATCTCTCTTTGATCCATCCTTCTATACACATTCTTTCCCTGCATTAAAATTTTTTAGCCATAAAAAAGATTTAAAGTGACCTCCTCATTTTGAGTTATAACTTGAAATTCTCCTTTGTCAACATCAACTATGATTCTAACAGTCTTCATGAAAGGTCTTCCAAGTATCAAGGGAACCTCCTCATCTTCTTTCATGTCCATTACAAAAAAATCCACATGGAATGTGAATTTATCCACCTTGATGAGAACATCTTCAACCACACCATTTGGATACTTGGTTACTCGATCAACTAACATTAAAGTCATCTTGGTAGTTTTAATCTCCAAATTACTTATTTTCTTTAGCATTGCCAAAGGAATTATATTTACGCTTGCCCCTAAATTCAATAAAGCATTGTCCACAAATAAAGTACCTATAGACATGGGAAGGTTAAAACTCCCTAGGTCCTTGGATTTTTTAGGCAAGCCGTTTTGCATAATGGCATTGTATCTATCCTCCAGCTCTATATTTCTCTCTTCAATATAGCTTTCGTTCTTTTGAAATCTCTTAAGTGTTGAATCTTGCTTCAAATTTCCTACAAAAAAATTTAGGGAGCAAATTGTCAAAAAAAAAAAATTGTTCTTCTATTTTTTTGAAGTAGCATGAGGATATGATAAATCTTTTTCAAGAACACCTCTCTCCTTATTTTCACTTTTTTTCTTTTTTTTTCCTCCTAATTTATTTTCTTTTCTCTTTCTTTCTCATCTTTCTCCCCCTCCGTCTCATGTTTTTCTTCTTTTTCAATCACTACATTAATGCAATGCTCTTTTGGGTTGGTGATGGTGTTGGCTGAGAAATTTTCACTTAGTGTCTTTGCAATTTGTTTGGCCATTAGTCCCGTATGGATCTCTAGATTCTGAATCGTGGGCATGCTCTTTTCCTACTCGATCACAATATTTGCTAGGGCGTCTTCAGCTTTACTTATTCTCTCAAGAAGAAATGGATCCTCAGCTTCAGGTGAATTGTTCTGATAAAAATAATGACCATTAGGATGATCACCTCCACAAAAATCACACCTAATTGGTTGACTCTGGCTTTGAGATGAATGAACAACATATAATTGTTGGGGTAATTTAGCCATTTGTGCGGTTAGTTTCTCAATCTATTGTGTCAAAATTTTAATTTTAGCTAAGAGTGCATCTTCTAACAACCCTTTATTCTGAAGACCTTGTCCATCATGTTGGGCTTGATAATCATTTGATGCCAATGCATCAGTAATCCTTGTCGCTTGTTCTACATCAAGAGCCATCATTGTGCTGCCAGCTGCAGCATCTAAGAGCATCTTTGTGTCAAATCTGAGACAACTGAAAAATATGCTCAGTTGAGCAATATCCTGAAACCCATGATTTGGGCATTTTCTCAATATCATCTTAAGTCTTTCCCATGTCTCACAAAAGACTTCATCTGCCCCTTGTATGAACATAGATATTTCAGACCTTGCTTTGATGTAGCGAGAGATTGGAAAAAATCTTTGCAGAAATTTTCCCTCTACCCCTTTCCAGCTATTGAGACTCTGATTTGGAAGTGATTTGAGCCACTCTTTACCTTTACCTGCCAATGAAAAAGGAAACAAGCGCATACAAACATTATCAACATCTTCTGATTTAAAGCTCATTACTCCCACCAATTCATAAAATGTATCCAAATTTGAATATGGATCCTCATGTTCTATTGCTGTGAATTGATGGGCATTGATAAGAATGAGAAAATCAGGATCTATTTCCAAGGCCTTGGCGGTAGCAGGTATTGCAATACTAGAAAAATGCTTTGGCCCTTCGTACATGACATAATCTCCAAGTGTCCTCCTAAGAGTGGTGCTAATTTATATTTTTTTTAAATAAAATAAATTCAAAATAATTTGAAGACAAAATAAAAAAATATTCAAAAAAAATAAAAAATACAGTAAAAAATACTTGCTTAAGATAAAAAGTACTAAGAAAACTAACACAAAAATAAAACATAAACTAGTAATGGTAAAAAATAATAATTAAAAGAAATAAATAAAACTATGTAAACTCTAAAAAAACTACGTAAACTAAACCTAAAAACAAAAAAACTAAAATAAAATAAAAACATAAAAAAAGAATTCAAAATCAAAATAAATTAAAAATAAAAACAAAAACAAAATAAAATAAATACCGTAACAAAAAAACAAAAAATTTCTTTTTAAAACAACAAATCTACAAATTAAAATCAAATAAAATCTAAAGTAAAATAAAATAAACAAAAAAAAAATTGTAAATAAAACAAAATAAAAACAATAATAAATATAAACATAATAAAAACAAATCAAAACAATAAAAATATTCACAATATTTAGGAAAGGAAACTATATTCAACAATCAAGTTGTTCCCAAGCAACGGTGCTAAAAACTTTATGACTTTCTACGGCAAGTGCACCGCGTTTGTCAGAAGTAATAATTATCTCTAAGGAGGGATATCGATCCCGCAAGGAACAATGAATTATCAAGTACAATAATTGCTAAATATGAAACAAAACAATTAAAAAGAATGTTAAAGTGATTGTGTTGACAATGATTAATAAGAAAACAAACAAAGAATTAATTGCTTCAAGTTGGAAAAATAAGGATTAGGTTTCATCTCTCTCACTATCAAGTATTTTGATTAGCAACGCATACTTCTAGCACCTTCCATTCTCCCAATTTGGTTACAATTCACTCAATGGTGTTTTCCTCTCAATCTTGCACACTAAGTGATATGATTCCAATAACATGATGGAGATATGATATGAACATTTTATGGAGTCAACTTGAGTTGGAATATGAATAGGCACTTTTCTAGAATTGGATCAATGTTCTTTCATTCAAGAACTCACCAAAACTTAAGCCACCAAACCAAAACTCATGTATAAATCCATTTCTTGTCAAATGAACCGATTGAAATGAACAAGAATGTAAAAGCACCGATTAAAACTACCTAAGAATTAAAAGAACCGAACACAAGCAAGAAAGAAAGCTAATGAACCGATTAAATTGGCTAACAAATGAAATGAACCGAACAAAACAAAAAATAAAACAAATGAACCGAACAAAAGTGCAAGAAAAGCTTAAGACATGTTTCTAGAGTTTAAGTGAACATGGAAATGGATGAATAGGATGGAAGGAACAAGAGAACTTATGTGGTTGGAGTCCTTGGAGAGGAACACGCCACTTGAAGGATGCAAAGCTCCAAGATGAGTGTAGATGCCACCACTTGAGGCTCCAAGATTGCTCTCAAGATAAGACTAGGTAAGAGAAGACACAAGTCTCTCAAGCACTCACCAATTTGGGAGAATTTCGGTACTCAAAATATTAATTCTGTATTTAGAAGGACTCAAGCCTACCTTATATAGGAAGAGGACCGGTCATGAAGTACAAGAAGCTTACACAAGGAGCTATCCAAAAGGTCCCTTGCAAATCTCCCACTTTCTAGCGCCTAAAGTGAGTGACGAAGGGTCAACTACTAGAATGTTCTAAAACTAATATCTAAAGATGCTTTATATAAGAGGTATCTTTAGGTTTCCCTCTTAGCACCTTTCCTAAAGACTATATTTAAGCATTTTAAAGTTTATACAAAAGACACTACAAAAAGAGAAAACATGCACTACTTCCTAATTCTTTCAATTTGCTCCTAGTGATCCTTTGAGGTGAAAAGGATGATGAGCGAATATCCTTTTGAGCATCTTCATCTTCGGCTTCTTCTTCTTGAGCTTGATCTCCATCATACTCCCCGAGTTGGAGAGAATTCGACCACGAATTCTGGAGACCTACAGAAAAATGAGTTAGATCACTGATATTAAATGTATGACTCCCAAGGAATGTATCAGGCATATCTAACTCATAAGCATTAATATTAATCCTCTTTAGGACTTGAAAAGGTCCATCTCCACGAGGCATAAGTTTGGACTTCCTTTGAGTAGGAAAACAATCTTTCCTAGTGAAGCCAAACCCAATGACCCACATCAAACAATAATGTTTTCCTCCTTTTGTTGGCAAGTTCAACATACTTGCCAACCTTATTCTCAATTTGTAACTTGATGTCATTATGCAATTCTTTTATAAAAGAAGCCTTTTCATCCCCATCTTTGCATAATACATCATCAAGTATTGGAATAGGAAGAAGATCAAGAGGTGTTACGGGATTAAACCCATAAACAACCTCAAAAGGAGAATTTACTACACGATTATAAGCAGATTCAACATGTGGTAGTAGATCCTCCCAAACCCTTGGATTCCCGGAAATAAAGCATCTTAACATTTGATGGAGATCAAGCTCAAGACAAAATGGAGGCCAATAATCAAGGATAAGAAGAGGTAGAGGCTCAAGTGTTAGACGCTCAAGGAGTCATTAGCCCACCTCATAGGCTTACAAGGAGCAAGTTCAAAGCATTAGGAAATAGTGGGAGGTTGTTTTCTCTTTTTATATTTTCTTGTGTAATAAAAGGTGCTTAGAGGGAAACATTAGACACCTCTTTTGTAAAAGCTTCTCTAGGCCTTAGTTTAGGAAAATATAGAAGCTTGGGGGGTGTGAGCTTAGTAGGAGCGTGAGCTTGAGGAGTGAGCTTAGTAGGGGGCGTGTTTGTAGAAGTAGGCAGCTTCTAGAATAAGTGTAATGACCGGCCCTTGCTCCTATAAAAGGAGGGCTTAGGTCCTTGACAATGCAGATTGGAATTTGGCTATAGAGAAACTCTACTCAAATTGAGAGAGAATTGTGAGAACTTTGTCTTCTCCTACACCTTGTCTTATCTTGAGTGCCTTGGTTCTCTCAAGTGGCGGCATTTGCTCACTTATCTTGGAGCCTTCACAATCCAAGTGGCGTGACCACCAAACCAAGCTCTTCATCTTCATAAGTTCTTCTCTTCTTCATCTTCCATTTCATTTTCCATGCTTTACGAATCATTAAACATGTTTTGGCTTCTTTCTATTCGGTGCTTTGTTTCCTTTTCTCTTTACGTTCGGTTCATTTCTGTTCTAGCTTGATTTGTTCGGTTCAATTCTGTATTTGAAGCTTTGTATTCGGTTCATTTGTTTTTATACACTTTTTAATCGGTTCAATTGGCAATAGATGGATCTTCCATATGAGTTTGGTGTTTGGTGCAAGTTTTGGTGAGTTCTTGAAACATAGAACATTGATCCAATTCTATTAAAAGTGCCTATTCTTTCTCCAACTCAAGTTGATTCCATAAAATGTTAAAGAATCATCTCTACTTTGCTAGTGGAATCATATCAACATTTGTCCCAAGGTTCGATTGACCACTTCTGATGGCAAATTCATGAAGCTCTTCTTAGAATCATGTGAAAGATGGTGCGGAAGCCATGGATGTGTATGTGCAAGATCCTCCTAGGAGCTATGGTGATCTTGAAGGTGCATGATATGTATGGGATTAGGGAGGTTCGGCCAGCCCTATGGTAAGTGAAGGAAGATGAAGATTAGAGCCTAGAAACTAGGTAGAAGCAAAGCTTGGCACAATGTTGGCAGCATAACTTTACTCACAATAATCTTGAAAAATACAAGAGATGGCCTTCCCTTTTATAGGCTAATGGGCCGTGAAAGCTAAGCTAATTACACATGAAATTGGAGTAAAATGAAATGCAAATGACAAGGCACAGGGCACATGGCACATGGCCGGTCATGTGTGCTAAGGTTCTAGAAAGTGCACAAATCTAGGGTAAATCACATATAAGACAAACTTGTGCTTTCTAACACTACCCTAATTACTAAGCCACCCCTAATGGGCTTCCATGTAACATATACAAGGTCTTCTCTCTTCCATCCGTGGCTAGGTCCATGTGGGCGTGAATATGCTTAGCCATTGACCTTGTAATAGGGCCTAGACGGTCTAGGCCTCCTCCTAGACGCTCCATGTGTAGCCTTCCCTCATCACGTCCTAGACGCTCTCTCCTTGAGTCTAGACGCTCATCACGTTCTAGTCTTGGGTCTTGGCCTCCATGGTGAGGTGTGCTTGGCCCTCGTCCATCAACTTCGGTTTGACCAACAGTTTGGGGGTGACAAGTAGTAGAAAATAAAAGTTTAGTACCAAGTTTCCCCCACAAGGTCTTCCAAAATTGACTCAAGAACTTGTAATCTCTATCGGATACTATACTTCTAGGAAGTCCATGTAAACGAACCACTTCCTTGAAGAAGAGATTTGCAATGTGACATGCATCATCCACTTTGTGGCAAGGAATAAAGTGTGCCATTTTGGAAAAACGATCCACTACCACAAAGATGGAATCCTTACCCTTTGATGTCTTGGGTAATCCTAAGATGAAATCCATAGATATATCAACCCAAGGCATTGAAGGGATAGGAAGAGGGGCATATAATCCATGGGGTTGCACCCTAGATTTTGCCTTACGGCAAGCTATACATTTATCACACAAACTATGAACATATTTTTGCACATGAGGCCAAAAGAAATGCTCGTGTAATACATCCAAAGTTTTTGCAACCCCAAAATGTCCCATTAATCCTCCCTCGTGTGCTTCTCTAACAATAGATAGTCTAATAGAGCTTTGGGGCACACAAAGGCGTTTTCCTTTGAAAAGAAAGCCATCTTGTATAAAAAAATCTTTGTGTCCACCCTTAGCACACTCTTGATAGATAAGAGAAAAATCAAGGTCATTATTATAAAGATCCTTAATATGATCAAACCCAAGAAATTAGGAACCTAAAAGATTAAGCAAGGCATAGCGTCTAGAAAGAGCATCAACCACAACATTAATTTTGCCTTGCTTAGGTTTGATCATATAAGGAAATTGCTCAAGGAATTCCACCCACTTAGCATGCCTCTTATTGAGCTTGTTTTGGCTTTTTAAAATATTTAAGAGATTCATGATCACTATGAATCACAAATTCTTTAGGAAAAAGGTAATGTTGCCAAGTAAACAAAGCTCGAACAAGTGCATATAATTCTTTATCATAAGTGGAATAGTTGAGATGACTACCTTTCAATTTCTCACTAAAATAAGCTATGGGGTGGCCCTCTTGAAGGAGAACAGCCCCAATGCCTATACTTGAAGCATCACATTCTATCTCAAATGTTTTAGCAAAATTAGGAAGAGCTAAAATGGGAGCATTAGTCAATTTTTCTTTTAAAACATCAAAAGCGTGTTGTTGTGCTTCTCCCCATTTAAAAACCACATCCTTTTTCACTATATCATTGAGAGGTGCGGCTATTGTACCAAAGTTAGGCATAAATCTTCTATAAAAAGAAGCAAGGCCAAGAAAACTTCGGACATCATTCACATTGGTAGGTATTGGCCAATTTTGAATGGCTACCACCTTAGATTGACCTACATGCACCCCTCTAATACTAACAATAAACCCTAGGAATTCTATATGATCAAGTGCAAACATACATTTAGCAAGGTTAGCATACAAATGTTCTTTCCTAAGGGTTTCTAAAACTTGTCTAACATGCATCTTATGGTCAAACAAAGACAAGCTATAAATGAGGATATCATCAAAATAAACAACAACAAACTTGCCAATGAATGGTCTTAAAACATGATGCATGAGGCGCATGAATGTACTTAGTGCATTAGTTAAACCAAATGGCATAACTAACCACTCATATAAGCCAAAGTTGGTCTTAAAAGCGGTCTTCCATTCATCACCCGGTTTTATACGGATTTGATTATACCCACTTTTGAGATCAATTTTGGTAAAAATTTGGGAACCATGCAATTCATCCAACAAATTATCAAGCCTAGGGATGGGATGCCTATACTTAATTGTAATATTGTTTATAGCCCTACAATCGGAACACATCCTCCATGTCCCATCTTTTTTACGGACAAGTATAATAGGCATGGCACAAGGGCTCATACTATCTTGAACCCACCCTTTAGCAATCAACTCTTCTACTTGTTGGCGAATTTCAGTTTCAATTGGGTTGGTCCTATAGGCGGGACGATTTGGTAAAGAAGATCCCGGAATTAAATCAATTTGGTGCTCAATCCCTCTTAAAGGTGGAAGTCCCTTAGGAGGATCTTGAAACACATCATGAAATTCCTTTACCAAATTATCCAAACAATGGGGACTATCCTCAAGTCTTTCTAACATAAGAGGTCTAGGAAGAGCTAAAAAAATAGGAGTGTGAGAAACTATTTCCTTTTGGACCTCATGTCTAGAAATAAGAAGAGTTTTCTTAGAACTCTTTTTGGTTTCACTCTCCCTCTTTTTTTTCATAAGAATTTGGTCCTCATGGACTTCCCATGGAGAGAGAGATTTTAATATGACCTTGTGACCATGGAAATCAAAAGAAATTTTATTGGTAAAGCCATCATGAAAAACTTTTCTATCAAATTGCCATGACCTTCCCAAAAGAACATGTGTAGCTTCCATGGGCACAACATCACACAAGACCTCATCTTTGTATTTTCCTATAGAGAAATTTATGAGGACTTGTTTGTTAACTATGATTATGCCCACCTCACTTAGCCATTGTAACTTGTAAGGCTTTGTATGAGAGATAGTAGGCAAACCAAGCTTCTCTACTACTCTTGTACTAGCTACATTGGCACAACTACCTCCATCCACAATTAAAGAACAAATGTTGTTGTCAATGAGACATCTTGTATGAAAAATATTTTCCCTTTGACTTTCATCAAAGGGTTGTAAAACTTGACCAAGAAGTCGTCTCACAACCAACAAATCTCCTTCAAGGGGACTTTCGCTTTCATGCTCACTTGATGCCCTAGAATGAGAAGAATGCCTAGATGAATCGGAATCATGCTCACTAACTACAATGCCATTATGCACAAACATATTCCTTTTAGAAGGACATTTAGAAGCAATGTGACCATAACCCAAATATTTAAAGCATTTCTTTCTAGACGATTTGATTGGAGATTTAGGAGTAGAAGTGGAAGGCCTAGACTCCTTAGGTCTGAAAGAAGAATCCTTAGAAGGAAGTTTTGAAAAAGACTTTTTATTTTTCCAAGAGTTGTTGTAGTAACCATCATTGGGAGAGTTTTTAAAAGCATTTCTTTTAGCAATTTGGGCTTCCACCTTCATTGCAAGATGAACCAAAGATCCCAAAGATGAATACTATTGAAGTTCAACAACATCTTGAATATCCCTTCTTAGGCCACTTACAAACCTAGCTATCATAGCTTCCTCACTCTCTTTCAAATTAACTTGAAGTAAAAGGGTTTTGTAACTCTTTAAAATAGGCATCCACACTTAGCAAGCCTTGTTGAAACCGTTGGAGCTTCAACATGAGGTCTTTCCTAAAGTGTGGTGGCACAAATCTAAAACGCATACACTCTATCAAATCGTTCCAAGAGACCACGGGAGGTCTCTTGTTATAGCAAACGTCCGTTACAAGGCTATGCCACCATTTCATGGCATAATCTACAAATTCTAGGGTGGCTATCTTCACCTTTTGGTCCTCCTCAACCTCATAGGTGTTAAAAATTTGTTCACATTTAGCCTCCCATTCTAAATACAAATTAGGATCACTATCACCACTAAAACTAGGGACTTTTACAAAAGGAACTTGAGGCTTGGTCTCTTGGTGATGTCTTTGTTCACGGTGGTGGCTTCCCCCATTGGAATGATGACGATGCCTCCTTCTTCTAGTATCCTCTTCATGGCCGTGAGCAGTTGAAGAATCCTTGGAAGAATGCCTAGGAGAAGTTTGTCTACCATGAAAAGAATGGGAAACTCTTTCTTGCTTCAATTCAACCTTTGCCATTCGTTCTTCCAATCTTTGCAATGCCTCATCTTTTTTAGCAAGAGCCTTCTTTGCTTCTTTTAACTCATTAAGAATATAAGCCTTATGAGTTGAACGTGGTTTTGAAGATTCAGCACATGAATATGTATCCATTAGAAAAGGAAAACAGCAAACACAAGAGCAACCAATGTTAAGAAAACAATGTTAGCAAAAACAAATATAACAAAGTGCCGAAAGGTAAAAGGCACTCAAATCACTCTAAGAAAGAATACTTCCCTTAACCAATCTGCTCTTAAGGCCTTAGTAACCTCAAATGAAAGATGTCAAAGCAAAAGCACTCAATTTCAAAGCTAAGCACCACAAAACCAAAGAACAAACAAAGACAAACAAGAAAAGGTGTAAACAAGAAAGGCTGCACAAAAGGAGTACAAGAGTTATGACAAACACAAACAATAGTAAAGAAAAGACAAGCAAAAAAAATAAGGTACTCAATGAAAAGGAAGGTACACAAAAGAAACCTAGAGAAAGGCACTAGAATAGATGAAGAAAAAAAAAACAGAACTACTGAAAAAATATTTTTGTGCAAACTGTGTGTGACTTCACAAATTTATCTGGAATTATATAAAGCGAACTGGATTATGAAATTGTAACCACAGAAAGTTCAAGATCTTATCTCAACAAGGGCACTGGAATTACACAAAAACAGTAAGCCAAATAATTGCGATAAATTTTGCAAAATCACTGCCAGATTACCGTATTTTTTCGGCAGAATTACACACTGAACGTATTTCATTTATCTTTTTTTTTGTACTTGGAATTTTGATGTACTTCTTTTTTCTACTTTTTAATAACACTTTGAAGAACTCAAATCCAGAATTTCAGAAATTTCCAGTAAGCAAATTAATTGCAATAAATCGAAACAGTCAGCACGTTTTCAAGAAAACAGAGGAAACCTAACAGGAATGAAAAACAAAATGAAGAACTAGCAAAGACATAATAGAAATGATGTTTAAGAACTTGTATAGGTCTATTACACAAGTATGAACTCAATACTAAAAAGAAAAGACACCAAAGGATCAAGAAACAATCATATAAAATTGTACTTAACACCAAATCAAGAAACAAAAATTACAACAAAAGGACCACAAAGAATTGATAACATTTTTTTGGAGAAACATGACTTGGACAAAACTTATAAGGATTCAAAAATCAAAAGGACACAAACACAATGTTATAAAAACAAGAAAACAGCAAGAAATACCCAAAATAAACCTAAAACAGAAAGGTAACAACAAGAATGTAAAGTTCTTGAATTAAAAGTGCCAAAACAACTTACACACAAACAAGAACAAACCTAAGACTCATGATACCACATGATATGTGTACTGGCTTGGGCGAGGCCGAGGTCCACCTGGCTGACCGAGGCCGAACCCACTTGGCCGAGACCTTAAAAGACTTGGCCGAGACCTTAAAAGACTTCACCGAGACCTTAGAAGACCTGGCCGACCCATACCATGAAAACTTGGCCGACGCCCGACCCCGACTACAGTTAACGCTCAAACCAAGATCAGTGAAGTTAACCCATCATCAAGAATTAGGTAATATAACCTTAAGCGGTATCCACCTCGATAAACGGGCCCAACAAGGTAGGCCCACTAGAATAATATAAATAGCACGTATTCCAAGGAGCAAGGTATGCCATTTATTACTATTCACCTACCTGAGAGCTGACCACCCGCTTTACTGACTTGAGCGTCGGAGTGCCTTCGCAGGTACCCCCACCATCCGGTGTTGGCCGAGACCGAGTGCCGAAGGAGAAGGAGGAGGACGAGAAGAATCCCAGCTCATCACCCAGTCACCTGACCGACCGACCGAGGGAAGGAGAAGAAGACTTCAATAGTTCTCTAGGTCCCATCTCCCTAGTAGGAACAATTGGCGCCCACCGTGGGGCCGAGAGAAACTAGCTGAAGGAAAAAAGTAGATGGTCTCAACCAGAAGCATGGAGAGAATGACCGAAGCTGATCAGATGATGTTGCTGCTATCTCTCTAGAGAGAGATGGCCGAGATGAGAAGGAAGACCGAGGAGGCGGCTCAGAAAAACGAGCAAGAGCTGCAAGTTCTCCGTAGGGAGAACGAAGACATGAAAAAGAAGCTGGAGGAGGGAGGACCCTCCGTCATACCGACAAATGTTGTCGGCAGGTCATACACCTCTCCCCCCGACCCAGATGTGGCCGAGGGGACGAAAGGTCGACCCCCTCCCCGGGAAACCGAGATGGGCGACGAGTCGTGCCTGATGAGGTCCACCCGGACGACCTTGACGGCCGACCCGAACCGCCGACACCCCTTTACCAACACCATCATCGAAGTCCCACTGCCTGAGAAGTGGAAGGGTTTCAACCGAGACCGATACGACGGGTCGACCGACCCGGACGAGCATATGGACGCCTACACCACCCATATGAGTCTCTACACCTCAGACGACGCCGTGTTATGCCGGGTGTTGATGACATTTCATGAAGTTCTTCTTGAATCAATGTAGAGTAATGGAGCGGAAGCAATGAATGAAGGTGAGCAAGATCCTCCTAGGAGTGGTGTTGATCTTGTAGGTGCATGCTATGTGTGGTTATTGGGTGGTTCGGCCAGCCCAAGGGAAAAGATGAAGGAATTGAAGTTTAGAGCCTAGGATTCTAGGGAGAAGCAAAGTTGAGCACAAATGGGCAGCATAACTTTACTCACAATAAACTTGAAAATACAAGGTGTAGGCTCCTCCTTTTATAGGCTAAGGAGGACCATAATGCAACCCTAATGCTACCAAAATGAAATGCAAATTACATCCAAAGACTAAAGGCACATGGCAGGCTCTAGCCTAAAGATTCCTTCTAGAAAACGCACCAAATCTTAACAAATCTAGGTTAAGTCCTTATGAAACCATGTGTGCTATTTACACCACAATTAATACCATGCTACCCTTAATGGGCTGTCCATGTATCTTACACAAATCTTTCTTGGATTCACATTGGTCTAGACGCTTCCTCCATTGGCCTAGACGCTTCCTCTATTGGCTTAGACGCTCCTCCCATGGCCTAGACGCTTCCTCCATTGGCCTAGACGCTCTTGGTTTGGCTTTGGATGCTTATGTCTTGGCTCTTGTCTTTCTTGTGAGGTTGTGCTTGGCCCTCTTCCATCATCCCCTCCCTCTTGAAAAGGATTTGTCCTCAAATCCAATGCTTTTGTTGCTTAGGGAAATGGTTGTGGCTGGATGGTGTCCATCATCTCCTCCTTCTTGAGAAGATCTATCCTCAGATTTGCAGACTTGATCTCGGATAGCAGCCTCTTGCTTCATCAAGGTGTGTCCTCCCGGATCAAATATCAATCAATGGGAATCTTTAAACAAAGCAAAGGAGTTAGTGTGAACATTTGGAGAAATTTTAATTGTGTGAAGTTGCCATTTTTGTTTTTCTCTTGTTTTGGCCAACTTCTCACAATACCTCCCTTTTGATGGTTGTAGGTGCCCTCTAATCCTCTTATGTTTTCGAAAATTTCCAAAAGTAGTTACTTTTCCCTTAGGCATAATCCCTTTAAGAAATGGTAGCAACTTTAAAAAGGTAAGAGGACAATGTGCACATACAACTTTAAATGGAGAAATATGACTAATCTTGTAGACTACTCCATTGTATGCATGATTATAAGGAAAAGGATTCTTATCCCAAGAATTGTGAATGTCCCTCATGATTTCGTGAAGCATAGAAGGAAGAGCTATGTTTTCAAATTTTGGAGCTCTATCCATTATTTTTGAAAATAAATCATGGAGGCTTGTCACGTTTCTTAGGAAGAGTTTATCCACATCCATGAAGAAAGAATCAAGACCTTTTGTTGTCCTAGGAAGCTCTAATATGAAATGTGTGATGTGATTCCACTAGCCATATAGAGAAAGGTTCTTGACCTTCTTAGGAATCACCTTGAGTTGGACATTATAGAGGCACTTTTCTTAGAGTTGGATCATTGTTCTAAGACAAGAACTCAACAAAAACTTGTACCAAATCCGAAACTCATTTGGATGAACCAATTATAGTCAAATTGAACCGAAAAAATGAACAAGAAAAGCAAAGGAACAAGATGAATGGACAGAATTATAAAACTGCTGAACCAAAAACTCATAAAAACAGCAAGAACATCTAACCAAAACTCAAGAACACAAGCTAACACAAACAATAGAAAGAGGAGAAAGGAAGGAGAGAAGAAATGCTCATGAAGATGGAAGGAGGATGGATGATCTCGCCACTAGAAGTGTGGAATGCTCCTAGATGAGAGTGATGCCGCCACTTGAGGACTCCATTGATCCATCAAGATAAGACTAGAGAAGAAGGCTCAAAGCTCTCCAAAGTTCACTCAAAATTTGAGTAGAGTTTTCTTAGATTAATTCCAATCTGAATTTTACAAAGGAAGCACCTCTATTTATAGCCTAAGGTGCTGAAAAAATAGGTGGGAAATTTCAAATAAACTCATTTGAAATTCCCACAAAAAACAAGTCACATGGGAGGTGTGACCTTTTTCTACTATGACACCTCCCAAAAACTACACCCACACCTATCTACTAATACACCCCCCTCCTAAAGCTCCTAACTAAAGCCTAAAAGATGCTAAAACAAAAGAGGTTTCTAATGTTTCCCTCTAAGCACCTTCAACTAAAGAAATTACAAAAAGAGAAAATAAATGTCCTCTAGCTCCCAAAGCTTTGAACATGCTTCTTGTAATCCTTTGAGGTGGACTTTGACCTCCATGGGCGTCCTCCATTTGTGCCTCCACCTCTTCTTGATCTTCTTGATCTTGTCCTCTTGAGCTTGATCTCCATCATACTCCCCGAGTTGGAGAGAATTCGACCACGAATTTTGGAGACCTACAGAAAAGGGAGTTAGATCGCTGACATTAAAAGTATGACTACCTAAGAATGTATCAGGCATATCTAACTCATAAGCATTGTCATTAATCCTCTTGAGGACTTGGAAAGGTCCATCCCTTCGAGGCATTAGTTTGGACTTCCTTTGAGTAGGAAAACGATCCTTCCTCAAGTGAAGCCAAACCCAATCGCCCTCATCAAACAACAATGCTTTTCTCCTTTTATAGGCTAAGGAGGACCATAATGCAACCCTAATGCTACCAAAATGAAATGCAAATTACATCCAAAGACTAAAGGCACATGGCAGGCTCTAGCCTAAAGATTCCTTCTAGAAAACGCACCAAATCTTAACAAATCTAGGTTAAGTCCTTATGAAACCATGTGTGCTATTTACACCACAATTAATACCATGCTACCCTTAATGGGCCGTCCATGTATCTTACACAAATCTTTCTTGGATTCACATTGGTCTAGACGCTTCCTCCATTGGCCTAGACGCTTCCTCTATTGGCTTAGACGCTCCTCCCATGGCCTAGACGCTTCCTCCATTGGCCTAGACGCTCTTGGTTTGGCTTTGGATGCTTATGTCTTGGCTCTTGTCTTTCTTGTGAGGTTGTGCTTGGCCCTCTTCCATCAGGTGTTCCCCACATCCTTGAAGGGAGTAGCCCTTAGTTGGTTCACCAAGCTCTCACCCAACTCCATCGATAGCTTTGCCACACTCGTAGCAATGTTTGAAACCCAGTTTGCGACCAGCCGGCCGCACCATCTGACCTCCATCGCTCTGGTAGGCATCCGCTAGGAGAAGGGAGAGTCGCTGAGAACCTTTGTGGATAGGTTCAGTAAAGTAGCAATGAGCATCCGGAATCTGAGCCCGGACGTTGCCATGCACCACATGCTGACGGCCCTGCGTCCGGGGCCCTTTGCCGACAACCTGTGCATGCAGCCGGCCGACAGCCTGGAAGAGCTGAGAAAGAGAGCTGCTAAGCACATGCAGCTGGAAGAGCTAAGAGAATTCCGCAATCAGGCCCGTGTCGAGGCTGGTGGGGAGAGAAGCAAGGAAGAAAAGGACTGCCAGGCGCGACCGAATCAAAGAAATGACCGACGCCGGGACAACCGAGACCGGCCAATCCGGTTCTCAAGGTACACATCCCTGACGACCGAGAGGGGGATATTTCTGGACGAGGCCCTCAACGCAGAGTTGATCCCTCCTCCAAGGAAGGTGGCCAGCCCAAGTAATGCCGACCGGAGGAAACAGTGTCGGTACCACCAAAACGTCGGACACTCGACCGAGGAGTGTCAAGCCCTAAAGGATAAGATCGAGGAACTTATCCAAGCTGGGCACCTTCGCCGTTTCGTCAGGAATGGCCGAGACCCACCCCGCCGGGCGGATCCACCCAGGCGGACGAGGTCACCCCAACGTGGCCGAAATGACCAAGATAACAGGGGCGACCGGCAACCTGCAAGGGACGACCCCCCCTCCCCCCGTCGAAGGGACGACCCCCCCAGGGAGGCCGATAGGAGAGGTAACCGAGAGGTTATCAACACTATAGCCGGCGGCTTCGCCGGAGGAGGAAGCATGAACAACGCTCGGAAGAAACACCTCCGGGCGGTACATCAGGTGAACGCGGTGGCATTCTGGCCGAGGATGCCACCCATCACTTTCACGGACGAGGACTTCAAGGGCGTAGACTACTGCCAGCAAGACGACCCGATGGTGATAGCGGTCGACATAGACCGATTCACCATACGGAAGACCCTCGTGGACCAAGGAAGTTCGGTAGATATCCTCTACAGGAAAACTTTCAAGGCTATGAGGATGGCCGAGGCAGAGATGATGCCATACGACGACCACGTGGTAGGATTCTCGGGCGAGAGGGTGGGTACCAAGGGGTATATCGACTTGTACACCACCTTCGGAGAGGGGAAGAGCACCAGGACCATCAAAATCCGATACCTGGTCATCGACGCCAACACCTCCTACAACATCCTCTTCAGCCGACCCTCCATCAACCGGCTGATGGCCATAGTATCAACCCCTCACCTCGCAATGAAATTCCCTTCAAGATCAGGGGACATTCTCACAGTCCATGTAGACCAGAAAGAAGCACGAGAATGCTACGCCGAAATCCTCCGGGTGGAGCCTTTAAGGGCCGACATCTCTCCTCTCAAGGCGAGAAAATCCTCCCGCAAGGACTGCTCCCCAGGAAGGACCGACTGAGGAAGATCGAGCCAACCGTGGCGTTGGTGGACCTCGATCCCCGGGCGACCGAGGATAGGCTGGAGGCAAGAGAAGAGTTGAGGAGAGTCCCCCTCATTGACAAAGAACACAGCACGGTTGTAGGAACAGCCTTGGCAGCGGTCGAGGCCGAGATCATGCACGCCGCACTAAAAAAGAATATCGACATGTTCGCGTGGACGCCGACCGACATGCCGGGGTTGAGCCCGGATGTCATTACCCACCGACTGTCAATTTTCAAAGAGGCCCGTCCGATCTCCCAAAAGAAAAGAGACTTGGGCGACGAAAAGCGACTCGCGGCTAAGGAGGAGGCCGACAAGCTCCTGTCGGCCGGGTTCATAACGAAGGCCCGATACACGACATGGCTGGCCAACGTCGTCATGGTCACCAAACCGAACGGTAACTGGAGGATGTGCGTCGACTACAAAAACATCAACAGCGCATGTCCGAAGGATACCTACCCCCTCCCGAACATTGACCGACTGGTGGACGGGGCGTCCAGCCACAAAATTATGAGCTTCTTGGACGCTTACTCTGGCTATAACCAAATAAGCATGCACCTGAGGGACAAGGAGAAAACGCCTTCATGACGGCCGACGCCAATTACTATTACGAGGTCATGCCATTCGGCCGCAAGAACGCAGCGGTGACCTACCAGCGCCTCATGGACAAAATCTTCAAAGGCCTAATCGGCCGGGCGGTAGAAGTGTACGTGGACGACATAGTTGTGAAGTCCGACTCGTTTGATCAACATCTGAAGGATCTGGACGAGGTCTTCAAGGCCTTAAGGGGAGTCAACATGAAGCTCAACCCCGAAAAATGTACCTTCGGGGTTGAGGGAGGGAAGTTCCTAGGCTTCATGCTCACCCACCGGGGGATAGAGGCCAACCCCGACAAATGTCAGGCCATACTCAACATGAGAAGTCCGAAAAGTGGGAAGGAGGTACAACAGCTCCTAGGGCGGCTGACCGCCCTCTCTCGGTTCGTCCCCCGTTTGGCCGAGAGGACGAGGCCGATGGTCCAAGTGCTCCGAAAGGGCAAAAAATTCGTCTGGGACGACCAATGCGAGAAAATCTTCAAACAGTTCAAAGAGTTCCTCACATCTCCGGCCGTCATCCAGAAGCCGAGACCCGACCACCCGATCCTTGTATATCTAGCGGTCTCGGAGGAAGCAGTCAGCGCTGCCCTGGTACAAGAGACCGAGGGCGAGGAACGACCGGTGTACTTTGTCAACTGAACCCTCCACTCGGCCGAAACCAGGTACCAGATGATAGAGAAGGTGGCCCTCGCCCTAGTCCTCACAGCAAGAAGGATGCGCCCCTACTTCCAAAATCACTCCATAACTGTAAGAACCGACTACCCTATTTTTAAAATTTTGTCTAAACCGAACCTTGCAGGGAGGATGATAGGATGGTCAGTCGAACTCTCCAAATTCGACATACGCTACGAGCCGAGGGGCGCCATCAAGTCTCAATGCCTGGTCGACTTCTCGGCCGAGCTGACACCACTACCCACCCTCTCGGGTGGGTGGACGCTCTATGTGAACGACTCCTCAAACAAAACAGCCTGTGTTGCGGGAGTCGTCCTGGAGGGGCCGGGCGACCTCTTCCTGGAACAAGCCCTCCAATTTGGATTCCAGGCGACCAATAACCAGGCCGAGTACGAGGCCTTGCTCGCTGGGCTGAACCTAGCCTACAACATGGGAGCACGCGAAGTGACATGCAAAAGCGACTCTCGGGTGATGGTCGGCCAAGTCAATGGGGAGTTCGAAGTTAAAGAACCTCTACTGCAGCGATACTACCACGCGGCCAAAAACAGCATCGCCCGCTTCAGCAAAGCACCCTTGGAACACATACCGATGGAGGACAACAAAAGGGCCGACATCCTGTCCAAGCTATCGGTCACCAAGAAGAAGAGCCTCTACTGCAGCGATACTACCACGCGGCCAAAAACAGCATCGCCCGCTTCAGCAAAGCACCCTTGGAACACATACCGATGGAGGACAACAAAAGGGCCGACATCCTGTTCAAGCTATCGGTCACCAAGAAGAAGAGCCATCAGAGGTCAGTCATACAAATATGGCTGAGACACCCTACTGTGACGGAGGCCGAGGCCGAGTGTCTGGCTATAAAAGAGGAAGAGGCCGAGGCCGACAACTGGATGACACCCATCATCCAATACCTAACGGACGGCACATGCAAGGCCGACCAAGAGAAGGCGATGAAGCAACAATGCGCCCGATACACCATGATCAATGAAGATTTGTACCGGAGAGGTTACTCGACCCCACTGCTAAAATGCATCACCAACAAACGGGCCGAGTACATTCTGGCCGAGATCCATGAGGGAATCTGCGGAAATCACGTCGGGGCGAGGACGATGGCCGCCAAGGTCTTGAGAGCCGGCTACTACTGGCCGACCATACAGGGCGACTGTGCCGAATACGTGAAGAAATGCGCCAAGTGCCAAGAGTTCGGCCCCCTCCACCACACCAGGCCGGAAGAACTGCACAGCATCATCTCCCCATGGCCGTTCGCCATATAGGAGTTGGACATTATTGGTCCATTTTCCCCAGGGAAAGGACAAACCAAGTTCCTTCTGGTGGGAGTCGACTACTTCACGAAATGGATCGAGGTCGAACCACTCGCCTCCATCTCGGCAAAGAATGTGCAAAACTTTGTATGGAGGAGCATTGTCTGCCGATTCGGCGTCCCGCACACGATAATAACTAACAATGGCCGACAGTTCATTGATCGAGGCCTACAGTCCTTCTATGACGACCTGGGCATCAAGTCCATCACGACCTCGGTGGAACACCGGCAAACCAATGGGCAGGCCGAGGCCGCCAACAAGGTCATACTCAACAAACTGAAGAAGCGGCTGGGCAAAGCAAAGGGCCGATAGACCGAGGAGCTGATCGAGGTACTTTTGGCATACAGGTGCACCCCCCAAACTACCACACAAGAGACATCCTACAGCCTGACATACGGGACTGAGGCCATGATCCCGGTCGAAGTGGTCGAGCCCACCATAAGACGGCAGATGTTCGATCTCACCCTAAACGAGGAAAGCCTACCGGTTAACCTCGACCTGGTAAGTGAGTTTCGTGACAAAAGCAGGATTCGGGAGGCCGCCTGCAAAGTCCGGGCGTCCAGGCGATACAACACGAAGGTTCGGCCGAGAAGTTTTCAGAAGGGCGACCTCGTCTGGAAAATGCGCAGCGACGCAAGAAAAAATGAAGGAAATTCTCATCCAACTGGGAGGGACCTTTCCGAGTCCAAGAAGTCGCACAGGGAGGAGCTTATCATTTAGAATGGCTTTCAGGAAAAATTGTACCGAGGACGTGGAATGCCACGCACCTCAAGTTCTATTACAGCTTGATCCTGCCGGCAACTCGAACGTGGAGGAATCGCTGTGTAGCACTCTCTGTCCCGTCTACGCGACTGCGTCTCCTGCACAATCACCCTTAGAACCTTCTATTGGATCTCCGAACGTGACCTGCAAAACACACAGACGGCGCCTCTAGCGGCTGTTTGCACTCCGACGATCAAGTTAGTCCACAGAACCACCAAAGATGAGAAAACTAGCAATGTGTGTGAAAAACTCTTGCTCTCTTTTTTCTCGTATCCCCCCTCTCTCCCTGATTCCCTCTTTTATGTCTCTCCCTCTGTTTCTGGGCATAACAGAATTCTGTTATGCTTTTCTGGCATGTGTCAGAACCCTGTTATGCTTTTCAGAGACAGTGTACCTGCAGAATCAGTAGTTAGAGCGTGAGAGTCTGTGCATGTCTGCGCGTCTCTGCGCTTGGCTGCGCCTGTCTGTACCCTTAGTGGTACGGAGTGCACTTTTGTCTGGACCGCACCCCTCTCAGATGATGACACGTGGAGGCCTGCAACTCACATCTAACCACACACGTGTCACTTACTGGAAGGGCTCTAGCGCTTCTCTTTGTGTGCCTAAGTTACGCCCTTGCGGAGTAACTTAGGATATTTCTCTCATCTGGGTAAATCGCATACTCTTAGGAGAACATCAGGTGTGGCTGGTCTAGGCACACTCACCAAACGTTGCTCTCTGTGTATACAGCTTACCCTTCACGGTGCCACGCACGTAATGGGTTGAGGGAATCACCAATCATTGACTGGTTTACTAGTTCCCTCAGGCCACCCTCGTGCATGATTCCCTGAGATGTGCCCATGCGAGGTCCATGCGTAACGCTCTCGCTGGGAACCTCAGTCCCAGTTTAACTGCGTGTAACACGAGACCCCGATGACAATGCACCCGATGACTGATCAGTGCTTATTTGTTTCTCGCGTTCTGCCCCAGGCGTTAGTCTGAGAACTGGTCTGTTGGTGGCCACTTGGCTGCTGCCCACCGATCACCATTCTGGGTGATCTGTCCCCTGACCTCTCTGCCGCCTGATCTGTCGGTGGTCACTGACCCCCGATCACCGCTCTTGGCGATCGCCTCCCTGGTCTCTCTGTCACCTGGTCCACGTGTCACCCTGCGAGTGGTCCACGTGGTCCTCTGCTGCTGACGTCATCAACTACCGATGACCGATCGGATCACAAGCCCCCCAGTCTCGAGTCGTGAACTCGTTCTCGGCGAAGAGACTAAGTGGTCGTGCCCTCAGTCCACGTGGCAAGTGGGACCGCCTCACGTGCCACCTCACGTGCTGCTTTTTTAACGTTTGGACTTTCTTCCTTAATCTCGCGACACGTGGCCCCATCGACGGCCAACGTTGTGCGTCGCTAGCGCTTCTCTTATTCAAATTGGCGCGCTCTTTCACTGTTCCTTCATCTTCTTCAATCGACTCTCAGACCTTCTGCGAGCTCTTTCTCTGCGCACCCATCTTTCTTCAAGTTTTCTACTTCCAAACCTCTCGCGATCATTCAAAGGTATGGTTTTTCTTCTTCCTGGGTTTATTTGGGTCATCTTTACCGATTGCATTTGTCTTTCTCGTTGTCATGCATTCATCTTCTCTATTTTCCCTCTCTCGACCCGCGCTAGAGTTTTTTCACGTTCTCGCTCTGACTTCTGTTTCTTCTTGTTCCTCTTTTCACCTGGGCATCCCTCTCTCCTTCGCCCTCTCTGTTTTCACTGAAACATTCATCATTCCCTCTTCTTCCATTCATTCTGACTTTTCGTTTTTCCTCCATTTGCAGCTATCTCGTGATGGCTCGCTTGAAACAAACCGCGCGTATAATTGCCCCATCTTCTGGTGCACAGCCTTCCACGAGTGCGCCAGCTCCACCACCGCCTGTGGCTACCTCCTTCCACGACAACGCCAAGGTCTACGACTGGGCCACCCTGGCGTTGCTGGCTAAAACATCCACCCTGCTACCACAGGGTCATCTCACCTCTCTCCTGAGCCATGACCCGGATGAACCCTCGTGCGCCATAGACAGGGAAAATGACTTCAATATCCACGTCCGCATCCCTCCTCGAGGGATGCCCATCTGTGCGGACGATAGGGCCACCAATGGGGTGCCCTTCGTCTTCGTCTACTCGGCCATTTTCAAAAGGTTGAAGCTGCGCCTCCCCTTCACCTTTTTCGAAAAGGAGCTGCTGATGGAGTTGAACGTCGCGCCCTGCCAACTCCATCCCAATGCCTGGGCCTTCATCCGGGCATTTCAGATCCTCTGCAATTACTTTGGGCACAACGCCTCCGTGGATGTGTTCCTCTACTTCTTCGAGGCGAAGAATCCTGGGGACAGGTCCTGGGTTAGCCTGAACGGGGTTGCTGGACGGGTGCTCCTGGGCCTATACCAGCAATCCTTCAAAGACTGGAAGGGCAGATTCTACATGATATCTGCCACCCAACAAAGTCCAAATCTACTCGAGGGGTACCCCCTCTACTGGGTTCCTGGGGTTGAATTCAAGAAATCCAGGGACCTCGAAACCATGGCCCCCTACGAGCGGGAGCTATGTGGGCTGCTCCTGGGGGCCAAGTACAACTCCGCTCGCCTCATCAAGGATGAATTTGATGTGGTGGCTCTGAAAAAATATATAGGTAGCTCTTCTTGCACCTCTTAGGATACTTGCCTCTTCTCATGCATGCTTTTATGTGTTTTTGACTTACTTGCATAACTTGGCCAACTAACCCTTCCTTTTCTCGTCTATGTAGACTCAATGTCGGGGAAAGACAGGAGGCTAGCCTTGCTGGAGCTTGCCAAGCGTCGGGGAGCCAAGGGAACTGGCTCCTCTTCCTCTACTACAGAGCCCATTGCAGCCCCTCCTCTCTCGGTCGCGCCAGCTGAAGGCCCCGAGCAAGGAAAGAAAAGGAAAAGACTGGTGAAGGCTTCCACTTCACTTGCTGCTGTTGCTGCTGCTTCAACTGAAGAGGAGAGCTTTAGCTCTCCTCTTATACACCGCCAGAGGAAGATGCCAGCGGTCGAGGGGGCTTCGTCTCTCCAGCCTGGGGAGATCGAGGTTGTGGAGGTAGAGGAAGGTTCACCCCCTCCTCCCTCTACTCAACCTGCCCCAGAGCCCACATGCCTTCCTTCTCCATGCCAGCAGCTGCCTCCAACTTCCCAACTGCCATCTTCCCCCCAGCAGGCCAATCACCTGGTCCATCTGCTCATCCTGCTGGGGGTGCTTCTGCTCAACCTGGGGGTCCCCCACCACCACTGCCAGTCTCCGCTGCCACTGCTGAATGTGGTGGATCCAGCTCGCACCCAAGTGCCTCTGGAGCTAGCCACAAGAACTTTAGCAGGGTCATCACCCTGGTCCGACAGCTCATTAGCAACCGGGAGCTCGTCGAATGGAATGGTGATGAGGTGGACATGCACCTGGCCAGGCAGATGGTGCTCTCCCTGGAGTTTTCCACCCAGCATCGCAAGCAAATAGCCCTAGAGAAGAGGGTGAAAGAGCTTGAGCACGACAAGGAGTCACTGCGAAGTGACTTCGAAGCTGCTCAAGGGTCTGTGGAGATAATGCGAGGTATGGTGGAGAAAGCTAGGAGGGAGTACCTAGCGCAGGTCAAAGAGACCATCAAGATGGAGATCTTGATGGGGAAGACTGTGAGCTCTCTGGACTGCGCGGTGGTGGAACTACGGGCCGAGACCTCCTCCCTGCGCCAACTGAACACTCAGCTAGTGGGGGAGCTCGAGTCCACCAAAGAAGCGGCTGCTGCTGGAGAGAAAAAACTTGAGGAGGTGGCGGGCAAACTTTCTGAAGCCAAGGGCCAACTAGCAGAAGCTGCCTCCTCCCTTGCTGCCCTTACCATTGAAAGAGATGCTGCGGAGGCCTCAAAGCAAAAACTGGAGGCGGAGAAGGCTGATTTGATGAACGTGGGTGCTGATGCCCTTACCGGTGGATTCGAGCTAGCACTCGAGCAAATCAGATGCGTTCTCCCAGACCTGGACCTCTCGCAGTTCAGCATCTATCATGAAGTGGTAGATGGAAAGCTCATCCCTCCTGCCCCTTAATCTCTTCTCTTCCTTGTAAATTTAACTTCTGCACAACTTTTCTTTGTACTTCAAAATTTGTATAAGACTTGGCTGTGAATATAAACTCTCGAATTGTATGAGCTTCTTCTCTTGTGTTTTTCTCGAGCTTCACTTTTCTTTATGCGCGCGATTAACTGTTAGCTAGTTTAGGTTCAACGCGATCTTAAGCGTTGTCTTTCCCTTCGCACACGACTAAGTGTTAACCAGCTTAGGCCTAGCGTGATCTGCTTCTCTTGTTCTTGGGCTCTACTTGATCGCGACTAGCTATTCCCTTAGCTTGGTGTTTGACAGTCCTTGTGCGCTGCTTTGCACCACTAGCCAATCACTGACGACTCATCAGTGATCGTTCTTTAGTCTTCTCTTAGCTTCTCTGCCGCTTTAGCGCTAAGTGCATAGAAGACTTTGACATCATTCGCTCGAGGTGATGCCTCGTTTTGGGGAAAGAAAAGTGTTTCTCGCTAACCCCTCTTACTTTCCCCAAGGTCATCACCCTTCGGCGGATTGAGTCGTTCCATCCCTGCCTCACTCCTGGGGTGAAGAGGGTTTCGGACTAAGAGCCTTACTGGGCCAACATTGGTGTATGCCAAGTGGGCAAGGACATTTTCTCAAAATCTTTCCTTTCCCTCCCTTGGTCTTATTAGCACCCCTGGCTTTTCAAACCCTTAACTGCTTGCGCTCACACCTGGGGTGAGGAAGACTTAGATCGGTGCCAGTACTTGCGCCTAGGGCAAGTAGGGCCTAACCAATCACCTGCACTTGCACCTGGGGCAAGGAGGATTTTAACTTATATACTTGAGCGCACTTGATATGCTGGAAATTTTTTCTTTAATTGGGTGGCCTCGTTAAAAACCCTCGTTAGGGAAAAGAGTACCCCCTTGTCTGTTCAACTGTTTCCACCACATACAAAGCATGTATCTTTTAGCGCGAGAACGCAATTACTGTACAACTTTAACAGAAATAAAATTTTAAATGGGTGGCGTTCCACGTTCTGGGGATTGCTCCTCCCTCCAAAGTCTCTAGGCGATAGGCTCCGTTCTCCAACGTCTCCACCACTCTGTACGGGCCTGTCCACTTTGGAGACAACTTGTTCTGCATGTCATTCTGATGCGCCTTTCTCAACACCAGATCACCTTCTTGGAAGCGCCTGGGCCTCACTTTAGAGTTGTGCCTCCGCTCTACTCTTCTCTTTACGACTTCAGCACTGACTCTGGCTTCTTCTCGCACTTCGTCCAGCAGGTCTAGATTCACCTTACGTTCTTCATTGGACTCTTCAGCAATGAAGTTCAAGAATCTGGGGGAGCTCTCCTGTATCTCCACGGGAATCATGGCGTCTGTCCCATAGACAAGGCTGAAGGGTGTCTCATGGGTGCTGGACTGCGGGGTGGTATGATAAGACCATACAATTATGGGGACCTCCTCTGCCCAGCCTCCTTTGGCCTTGTCTAGTCTTCGCTTCAGCCCCCTGAACAGTACTCGATTTGCTGCCTCCACCTGCCCATTGGTTTGTGGGTGTTCCACTGAAGCAAAAACCTGTTGTATTTTTAACTCCTCACACATCTTCCTCAGCTGATGACTCGTGAACTGGGTGCCATTGTCGGAGACCAACCTCTTGGGTATTCCGAAACGGCAGACGATGTTCTTCCAGACGAAATGCTCGACTTTCTGTGCGATGATGTGTGCGACTGGTTCTGCCTCCACCCACTTGGTGAACTATTCGATGGCCACGATGAGAAACTTCATCTGCCTTATCGCCAGGGGAAAAGGTCCTAGGATGTCAATCCCCCATGTGTGGAATGGCCACGGGCTATGGATGGACCTCAACTCCTCAGGGGGTGCCTTGTGCCAGTCTGCGTGCAGTTGACATTGTTTGCATCGCTGAGCAAACCTTATGCAGTCTTCCTTCAGCTTTGGCCAGTAGTACCCCGCGCGAAGTACTCTGCTTGCCAAAGCGCGACCACCTACGTGGCTTCCGCACACCCCCTTCGTGCAGCTCAGACATGAGTCTGGTGCATTGCTCGCCGTGCACACAGATCTGCACAGGGTGAGAAAATCCAAATCTAAAGAGGTTTCCATCTATTAGAGTAAACTTACTTGAACTCCTCTGTACCGCCCTGATGGTCGGATGCGATGACGTGGCTGAGGAGGTACCCCGAATAGTTTGGGCGTACCACACCACCGAGCAGTTAGGAACCCATGAGACCCCGTTTAGCTTGGTCTATGGGTGTGATGCCATGATTCCAGTCGAGATTCAGGAGAGCTCGCCGAGATTCCAGAACTTTGTAGAGGAAGACTCGAATGAAGAGAGAAGACTGAACCTGGATCTGCTGGACGAAGTCAGGGAGGAGGCAAGGCTGAAGGCTGAGGCGGTGAAGAGAAGGGTCGAGCGAAGGTACAACTCAAAGGTGATGCCAAGGCAGTTTAGAGAAGGCAATCTGGTGATGAGAAAGGCCCACCAGTACGAGATGGAGAATAAGCTATCACCCAAGTGGACTGGACCGTTCAGAATAACCGAGGCACTCGGGAACGGAGCCTATCGCTTGGAGACGTTGGAAGGGGGGGCGATCCCTCGTACCTGGAACGCCACACACCTGAAGTTGTACTATAGCTAAGAGCTTTGTAAGTAAAGACAAACACAAATATTACATTGCAATGTCTCTGTTAAAACAGTTTCAAGGGGGCACTCTTTTTTCCCTAAGGAGGGTTTTTAATGAGGCCACCCAATAAAAGAAGAGTTTTCGAAAGTATAAGGTGTTTTCAGATTGCATATGTGTTATTTCCAAAAGTTTCGAAGAAAGACCTTGTCATTCGTACATGATTTAAGGCACGAAAAGATATGTCGCGTGTTTTCTAAAGTTTTAAAGTCCTCATCGTTTTTCGGCGATTAGAGGCACCAGTTAAGTTTTTAAAGTCCTCATCGTTTTTCGGCGATTAGAGGCACCAGTTAAGTTGTTAAGTCCTCATCGTTTATCGGCGATCGGAGGCACCAGATGAAAGACCTCCTCGCCGTCGAGCGAGTGCAGGCGAGAAAGAGGAAAGGTCCTCCGTGTTTCTGGGAGCGAGAAGATGTAACTCCCGGGGCAACGTAGAGGCAAGTTAAAGACCTCCTCGCCGTTGTGCGGGCGCAGGCGAGAAAGGTCCTCAGTGCATCCAGGGGGGAGGAGATGTACGCCCTGGGCAAGTTGAGGCACCGGATAAAGTCCTTATCACCGTTGTGCGAACTAAGGCCCATCAAAGACCTCCTCGCCGTCGAGCGAGTGCAGGCGTGAGAAAGAAAAGGTCCTCAGTGCATCCAGGGGGGAGGAGATGTACACCCTGGGCAAGTTGAGGCACTAGACAAAGTCCTTCTCGCCGTCGAGCGAGTTAAGGCCGTTTAAAGTCCTTCTCGCCGATGAGCGAGTTCAGGCGAGTAAAAGTCCTTCTCGCCGATGAGCAAGTTCAGGCGAGTAAAAGTCCTTCTCGCCGATGAGCGAGTTCAGGCGAGTTAAAAGACCTTCTCGCTTGTGTGCGGGTATAGGCAGGATAAAATCCTTCTCGTCTTGAACGAGTTCAGGTATGGCGAAGAGGGTGGAAGAAGCTTGGAAGGTGGCTAAGGTAGGTTCGAAGAGAACGCCTAGCCAGCCAGTCTCTAGCTCTGGGGTTCAGGGAGGTAAAGGAAGATCCCAAAGGGCATTTCTGCCTCAGATAAAGAAATGACTGCCAAAGCCTGAGGCTAAGGAAAGCTGGTGTTACCAAGAGGTCTAGGTGATCGCGAAAAGTTCAAACACGGCGAGAAGGTTGAAAGACTTGTTTGATAAAGCGGGTCGAGTGGGACGTTGTTTGAACCGATGTTTGGATCACAGTTCGTTGCTTGGAACTTTTCTTACGATCAGGTTAGTGCCTCAGGGGTACAAGTTGTTTAAAGCGATTATTGCTTAAGTTTGAATCGGCTCGAAGCAGTTACGCCAAAGGTCATGTTTGCAAAATCGCTAAGTTAAACGCAGCAGAGTTAAACATACAAAGAAAGTAAAGCGCTCAAAAGGAGTCAGAAGAAATGTCCAAGTCTCGCCATTGAAATAAGAAGCTGTTCAAAATACGTGTGCAAGAGTTTTTTACAAGGCAAATACAGGTGAATTTATAAAGAAGCAGATGGGGTGGAATTGGTTGAGCCTTCGGCGGGAACGACCTTTCCATCTACTACTTCATTGTTTAATGACACCATGCTGAGGTCGAGATCAGGGAATAGGCATGCGAACTGTTCTCGAGCGGCATCAAACCCGGCAACCAGAATCTGAGCGGAGCTTAGCTTAAGTTCTTCAATTTGCTTTTGAAATCCTTCAACCTGCTGCTTAAGCTCCTTGTTCTGCTGCTCCAGCTCTTCGACCTGTTTTCGGAGTTGTTTGTTGGTCTCTTGAGCTTCAAGAAGGTCGTCAGCCACCTTCATGGATTCTGTTTGAGCTTGGGCCAACTCGGCAGCCATCTTCACCTTCTCTTTGTTTGCCTCGGAGAGATCAGCCATGGCGTCGTCTCTTGCTTTCTCTACTTGCCCAAGTAGCTTCTCGCGGTCGATCGACCTTTGCTCCAGCTTCTGTACCTTATCGGCATTGGCTTGAATTTGAGCCTCCAGGTCGCTCGCCTTGGTACGTAGAGGCACGATTCTGCTTTCAAGTTCGACTTTTTCTTGGGCAAGTTCATGGACTTTGCGGCGAAGGTCAACAGCTTCCTTGCGCGCAAGCCTAAGCTCGGTGTTTAGGGCATCCTCCACTCGAGAATGTTCCATTTCCGCGAGCGTTAGGCTGAATGACACCTTCTCCACCTCGACCTTCATTGTGCTGTTCTCGGTCTTGAGGTTGTAGATATCATCCTGTAGCCGCCTGGTGGAGCTCTCCACAGCTCTCGTTATGATTGATGGGATATCCTCTGCAATGGTTTTGAGTTTAGCAGTCAGAGGTTCCCACATCCTCGTGACCTCGAGGGAAAGATTTGCAGCTTGGAGAGGCGCCAGGGGGGCTTGTTGAGGGTTCTCGTCGCCGCCTTCCTTAACAATATTTTCGGTGGTTGCTTCTTGGCGTGGCGACGCAATCGGGGACTCGGTGATTAGGATTGGAGAGGTGTGAGCGACCTCATCCCCGATTGGAACGATTCCTGCAGCTGAAGTGTTGGAAGGAGGGCCCCCTCCTGCTGATATATGTGGTGTAGAGGCGCTCGGGGGGTCCTCTAAGAAGTTTGGCTCTTGGGCCCCAGTTGCAGGTGGCGCAGTGGCCAATGGAACTGCTTGGACTGGTGGTGAAGGGGCTTGTGGTGCTGGTGGTGAAGGAGGAGGAGCGGGTGTTGATGGTGGTGTTGAAGCCGGAAGAGGGGGCGGGGCAGGTGGAGAAGATGGTGCCACCCTCTTCCTTTTCGTGACAAGGCCATCCTCTGTGACCTCGTCGTCCTCTTCCTCATCCTCTTGGACAACTTGGGGGGCCTTCCGCTTTGGCCTCTTAAGGACCAGTTTCTTTCGTTGGGTGGGCGCCTTAGGCGGTGATCGCCCCTGGATGATGGCCTTCTCGACCGCTGAGTTGGGAACCGTCTGGGAGCCGGTCGCCAACCCGTGGTTGCGGGCGAGCGCCTTTAAATCGGCGAGCATGTTCTTACCCAACATGGTGTCCACATGAAATGAAAGTGCATAAGTTAGCTCAATGGAGAAAGGGGTAAGTGTACAAGACAATAAGACAGCAAAAGCAGGCATATGCAGAAAAGATAAAACCAAAGTCTTGTGTGTATCGCACAAGACGCCCAGAAACAATATCAGAAGCAATGTCAAGACAAAGATGTAGCGTCCTAACCTATTTGAAATTCCAACTGGTCCTCAAAGAACTCGAAGGAAATCAGGGTGGGGGTCAAGAATGTTATGTGGGCATCTGCCACCCTCTTCCAGAAGAGACAAAGGTCTCTGTCCAAAGCTCCCATGCTATCAGGACTTCTGGGCCTCCTGAAGCAGCTCTTGGACTCCTTTTTCCCCTTGTCCACCCAGTACAAGGGGAAACCGTCGAGAAGGGAAGGGTCTTTGTCGTTTGCGCGAACCTGGATGAACTTCCCCTTCCAATCCTTGTACGACTGCTGGAAGATGGTGAAAATGGATCTCCCAGCAATGGCGTTCAGGCTGACCCACAGGCGATCTCCTGGGTGCTTGGCCTCAAACAGGAATAAAAACACGTCCACTGACGCGGGCAACCCCAGGTGGGCGCACGTTACCTCAAAAGCTCGGACAAACGCCCAGCTGTTGGGGTGAAGCTGGGCGGCAGCGATGTTGAGCTCGGGTAAGAGTTCCCTCTCAAATCGAGTGAGAGGGAACCTGAGTTTAACCTTCTTGAAGAGAGTGGTGTAGACGAAGCAGAAGGGCCCGTCGGCGCTCACTTTATCATCGGCGCACACTGGCAGAGTGGCTGGGCAAGGCAGCACCATCATTCTCTCATCGTGCTCCTTGTGGAATGATTGGTGGGCCTCGTCCCCATTGGTCAATCGCAGAACCGCTCCCGCGGTGTTCACCGACGACGTTTCCTTTAAGAGGGTTGAGTTAGCCCATGAGTATAACGTCTTGAAGTCTGGCAGTGGGGTGGGGGCTCCTCCAGCGTTTGGTGGAGTCGCCTGGGCCAGAGTGGTTTGAGAAGACGCGGGCCTCACAGCCTGCGAAGAGGGGGCACCACGAACTTGCGTAGAGTCGTGTGCTTGTGAAGGAGGGTTTCGCGCTGACGGAGGGGGGTTCGGGGTGATCTTCGTGCGAGTCATGGTAGCAACTGCAAACGAAGGAGGAAGGAAAAATAATCAGGAGGGTTACAAAGGCTGACTCGATCATGAAAGGAAGGTGAAAGACGAACGAATGTGAGTTCGTTGCGACAATCGGCAAAGCCCTAAGTCACGCAGAAGGAGAAATGGAAAAACAGCCCACAGCGTATGCACCAGACAGTTACAGGATGATGCAAATCGGTGAAAATGCAAGAAAACCCAGCAGATGAAGGAAAGTAGTTACCTTTCGATGATCGGGAGAATGTTAAAGGGAGGTGGTGATCTAGAGCGTCGAGGAACGTCGAGAGCTTTCGCAGAAAGAAATGAGAGCGTATGCAAGTGTGAAGAAAGTGATGGAACAGTAGGAGCGTAAGGGGTTTAAGGGTCTTCGAACGGTTTTGGGAAGCGCTAACGGCAGATGAAGATGGCCGTTGATGAGAGCCACGTGTCGAACGATGCGCGAAGAGTTTGGTGGAGCGTCAGAGCAGCAGAAGGTACTACCGCTTGGAATTCTGCGCCCATGCCACGTAGACCGGTGTTAACGAAGGCTTTTTCAGTCTTTTCGCTAGACAAGTCTTCGCTTAAGACTGGGGGGCTTGTGTACCGCCCTGATGGTCGGATGCGATGACGTGGCATCCTGTTACAGTGTAGGCGTGTTGACAAGGCGCCAGGTTGACAGTTGGGAAGGAAGTCGGGAGGCACGTGTAGTCGCCGATAGTTAAGTTGGCGTGTTCCGATCTCCAGCTTACCAGAATAGGCGATCGCCAGGTTGAGGACGAAGTCGCCAGATGCAGACTCAGGCGACCAGGCAGTCGGAGATCGCCAGAACAAGCACATCGCCGAAGTTAAAGGAGAAGCAGATTATGAAGGCGGCCGGCGAGACCACAGGGAAGGTGTATGAAGGCCCTACCTCGCCAGTTTCAGTAGAGATCGCACTCCTGAGTTAGCTATGCACTGGGCAGCACCATGCATAGGTAACTTAGCCAAAATGAGAGTAGAAGTAGCGCCAAGTCAGGGAGCCTCCAGATGATGGCACGTGTACAGTTGGATACGAGCCACGTGTCCAAATCTGTAACTGCCAGGGGAGAGAAAACCACCAGGTATATAAGAGTTCCTAACAGATTTTCTAAGGTACGCACGTTCAGTTCATACACTTTACGCTTGCGAGTGACAGAGCTGTTTGTGAGAGAGATTTGCACGGTTCCAGTTCTTAGTATTTGGTGATACCATCACTGACTTGAGCGTCGGAGTGCGATCGGCCGCAGCGGCGCCGTATCGTTTCTTTGCAGGTTCTTGAGATAGATCCAGAGGAGGAACGGAGGTGGGAAGCGGCGCGCACGTCGATCCTTTGACGAGGCATTCTCCAGCGCTTCGGTCAACAGGCAGGATCATCCTCTTTATCCTTTTTGCCTCTGCCACGTCGAGCGGGAGTACACCATCTTCTAAGTACAACTGGTATGGCGTTATCCAGGTGTCGGGCTCCTTCTCCGCGTGGACTTCCATCGACTCATCGGTCTTCGACGGTCGCGATCTCACCCTCGGTGTTCTCAGCGTTTCTTGGGTCAACGACCGATGACCGATCGTCAGACGCTCCATTGATTTGCACACGTGGAATACCTGGTTGTCCGACACGAATGCTCGCGGTACCTTCAAGGTCTCCTGAATGACGGTCCTCTGCTTCCCCCCTTTGCCTGAGTTGGCCAGCTTGGCAAGCAGGTCTGCTCTGGCATTTTGCTCTCTTGGCACGTGTACCAATTCGAATTTGGTGAAGGACATCTTCAGGAGCAGTACGTACTCCAGGTAGGCTGCCATCTGAGGATCGTTTGCTTGGAACTCCCCTGTAACCAGCAGAGAGTCGCTTTTGGCCAGCAGATTTCTTGATCCCATTTCTCTTGCCAGCAACATTCCTGCGATCAGGGCTTCGTACTCCGCCTGATTGTTGCTAGCTTTGAAGGCAAAGCGGAGGGACTGCTTGATCAGTACCCCGTTTGGGCCTTCCAGAATGACTCCAGCGCCGCTCCCCTGCTGATTAGAGGAGCCATCCACCGATAACACCCATCGGAAATCTAATCCTTCTGCAGGTGTCGCGATCGACGACAGCTCGACTACAAAGTCCGCGAACACCTGCCCCTTGATCGGTCCTTGGGGCTCATACTGAATGTCAAACTCTGACAATTCCACCGCCCACTTGACCATCCTGCCTGCTACATCAGGTTTCTTCAGCACGTTTTGGATAGGCAGATCAGTCATCACCACCACTGTGAAGCTGTGGAAGTAATGCCTAAGTCTTCTGGCTGAAAACACCACCGCCAGGGCAGCCTTCTCGAGGGCCTGGTACCTTGTTTCAGGGCCTTGCAAGACCTTACTCACGAAGTAAACAGGCCTCTGGGTCTGGTCTTGCTCTTGCACCAGGACTGAGCTGACTGCTCTCTCCGTCACAGCGAAATATAGACGCAGAGGGATGCCTACCTGAGGTTTTCGCAAGACTGGTGGGCTCGCCAGATACTCCTTCAGTTTGATGAAGGCCTCCTCACACTCCTGTGTCCAAAGGAATCTCCTGTTGCGTTTGAGACACTGGAAGTATGGATGACCTTTCTCCCCTCCAGCGGACATAAACCGGGACAAGGCTGCCAAGCGACCGGTGAGCTACTGCACCTCCTTCACCGTCGTTGGGCTCCTCATTGCCACGATTGCTGCACACTTCTCTGGGTTAGCTTCGATTCCCCGTTCTGTTAAGAGGAAACCCAAAAACTTCCCAGCCTCCACACCAAAAATACACTTCTCTGGGTTGAGCTTCAGCCTGTACTTGGCAATGGTGGTGAACAGTTCCTCCAGATCAGCTGCATGATGCTTCTTCTCTCGGGATGTAACCACCATGTCATCTACGTACGCGTGTACGTTCCTTCCCAGCATGGGCGAGAATACCCTATCCATGAGCCGCTGGTAGGTGGCCCCCGCGTTCTTTAACCCGAATGGCATGACCTTGTAGCAATAGCAAGACCGTTCTGTCATAAACGCGGTTTTGCACTCATCCATGGGGTGCATCCTGATCTGGTTATACCCTGAGAAAGCGTCCAAGAAGCTGAGCATCTTTCCCCCTGATGCGCTATCAACTAGGGCGTCTATACTGGGTAGGGGGTAAGAATCTTTTGGGCATGCCTTGTTGAGATCAGTGAAATCCACGCACATTCTCCACTTGCTGCTCGCCTTCTGAACCAGCACCACATTCGCCAGCCACTCGGGGTACTGGATTTCTCTGATGTGCCCTGCAGCAAGGAGCTTCTGTGCTTCATCGTGGATCACCTTCCTCTTCTCCTCGTTGAATTTCCTTCGCCTTTGTCGCACAGGTCGAACCTTGGGATCCATCGACAGACGATGGCAAAGGAAATCGGGGTCGATCCCTGACATGTCGGATGCTGACCATGCAAAGGCACCCATGTGCTTTTCGATCACACCAACGATCAGCTTTCGCTCTTCCTCAACGAGGGATCCCCCTAACTTGAAATTTTTCCCCCCGATGTCCACTTCGACCCATCCTTCAGCTGGGTGGGGCCTTCTCTCGCTGGCGATGACCGCCCTCGCGATCCCTGACTCGCGAGGAGCGATCGCGCCTTCCTCTTCTTCTTCAACTTGGGCTACCTGGAAGCCCCCCACCGCAGCGTTCTCCATCCTCTGAGCTTCCTGTGTCTCCCTAACCACTGATCGCTCTTCGCGCACGCCTGGTGGTGGTTTAGTGGTGACATGACATACACTTCTCTTCTGCTTCAGGCTGTTCTCATAACAGCGTCTTGCCTCAGCCTGATCTGACTTGATGGTTATCACGGTTCCCTCCATCGACGGCAGTTTCAACTTCATGTGCCTCGTCGAAGGTATTGCGCCCAACCTATTAAGTGTTGGCCTCCCCAACAAGACGTTGTACGCAGAAGGGGCGTTCACCACCAAGTACTTTATCCTTTCAGTGCGGGCTGTCGTTCCGTCAGTGAACGTTGTCCTCAGCTCAATGTATCCCCGCACCTCTACCTGATCTCCTGCAAAACCGTAGAGACACCCGGTATATGGCCTCAGCTGATCAGGGGACAACTGTAACTTGTTGAAGGTTGGCCAGAACATGACGTCTGCCGAGCTTCCTTGATCTACGAGTACTCTGTGTACTCGTCTTCCCGCTGTGATGAGGGAAATGACCACAGGGTCGTTGTCGTGCGGGATTACATCCCGTAGATCAGCTTTCCTGAAGATAATGTCTACTTCGGGGTAATGACTCTCATTTACCGTATCTACTGCCATCACCGATCGAGCGTATCTCCTTCTCTGTGACGCTGTGCATCCCCCACCAGAGAAGCCTCCCGCGATTGTCTGCACTTCCCCATGTACAGGGACTTCGTGCTGCTGTTCTCCGGTCTGGGACCCCGATGCGCGATCACCCTGCGGCTCACGCAGGTAATCTGCTAGGAAACCAGACTTCACCAACTCTGTCAGTTGGTGCCCCAACGCCAAACAGGAGTGAAGTGTGTGGCCAAAGGCCTGGTGAAACTCACACCACTCATTCTTCTTTCTACCGAGTACCTTATCAGTCTTCTCTGGTACGCGTAGTCTTGCTGCTACAGCAGGAAGAGCGATGAGATCCGCCAATCCCACCATGAAATTATATCTTGGGGGTGCGTTACTCTCCCTCGCACGCCCCCTGCTCTGCTCTTTGCCTGGCGCATAGGGACGAGGTTTTTCCCGCACCTTTTTCCCCTCCTTGGCCTCGTGCACCCTTGCTTGCTGTGGTTTTCCCTGCCCACCGTGCGGTCTTGGTGGTGCGGCACTTCCTCTCTTCTCAGAAACCTCTGTTTCTGCCACTATGTGCGCCACCGCACGTCGTCGGATCTCTGCAAAGGTGCTGGGATGGCTCCTGATGAGAGACTCGCTGAAGGGGCCAGGCAGCACTCCCTTCTTAAATGCGTGCACCAGCATATCTTCATCTTTGCTGGGCAGTCTGACCACTTGTGCTCCAAAGCGGTTGAGGTAGTCTTTCAGCGACTCACTTTGGTACTGACGCACGTCGAACAAGTCGTAAGACACCACTGCTGGTGCTTTGTTGACGATATATTGCTCAGTGAAGAGCTTTGAAAACTGAGAGAAGGACGTGATATGTCCTTCTGGTAAACTCACGAACCACTCCATGGCGGTTCCGCTCAGTGTGCTCATGAACATTTTGCAATACACCGCGTCTGAGCCCCCAGACAACATCATCTGGGTGTGGAACGCCGTCAGATGCGCCTCCGGGTCTTCTACCCCCTTGAACGACGCCTTCACCCCCACCAGGTTGGGAGGCACCATGGTTCCCATGATCTCAGGGGAGAATGGCATGGGGAACGCTCTTGGTGGTGACGGCTGCCTAGCCATCCTTTCGTCAACCACGTGTTCCCTCTACGCCTGCAGCGTCCTTCTCAACTCTTCGTTGACGCGATTCAGCTCGTCGTTCCTACTTTGCGACGCGGCCAACTCCGTCTGCATCCTTTCTTGTTCAGCCTTTGACGCCGCGGCGTTATCCTGCAGCGTGCGCACCATCTCCAGGACCTGCGCCATTGTCACAGCTCCTTCGTCAGCGGATGGCGCAGGTGATGGTTGTCTGTTCCTTGGCATCTTTCCTTATCAAAGAAGTTGGTAAAACTCTGGTAAGCTTCAAAACTGTGGTGTATATGGGACCACGATTCACTAAGGCCCCACGGTGGGCGCCAAATGATCCTGCCGGCAACTCGAACGTGGAGGAATCGCTGTGTAGCACTCTCTGTCCCGTCTACGCGACTGCATCTCCTGCACAATCACCCTCAGAACCTTCTATTGGATCTCCGAACGTGACCTGCAAAACACACAGACGACGCCTCTAGCGGCCGTTTGCACTCCGACGATCAAGTTAGTCCACAGAACCACCAAAGATGAGAAAACTAGCAATGTGTGTGAAAAACTCTTGCTCTCTCTTTTCTCGTATCCCCCCTCTCTCCCTGATTCCCTCTTTTATGTCCCTCCCTCTGTTTCTGGGCATAACAGAATTCTGTTATGCTTTTCTGGCATGTGTCAGAACCCTGTTATGCTTTTCAGAGACAGTGTACCTGCAGAATCAGTAGTGAGAGCGTGAGAGTCTGTGCATGTCTGCGCGTCTCTGCGCTTGGCTGCGCCTGTCTGTACCCTTAGTGGTACGGAGTGCACTTTTGTCTGGACCGCACCCCTCTCAGATGATGACACGTGGAGGCCTGCAACTCACATCTAACCACACACGTGTCACTTACTGGAAGGGCTCTAGCGCTTCTCTTTGTGTGCCTAAGTTACGCCCTTGCGGAGTAACTTAGGATATTTCTCTCATCTGGGTAAATCGCATACTCTTAGGAGAACGTCAGGTGTGGTTGGTCTAGGCACACTCACCAAACGTTGCTCTTTGCGTATACAGCTTACCCTTCACGGTGCCACGCACGTACTGGGTTGAGGGAATCACCAATCACCGACTGGTTTACTAGTTCCCTCAGGCCACCCTCATGCATGATTCCCTGAGATGTGCTCATGCGAGGTCCATGCGTAACGCTCTCGCTGGGAACCTCAGTCCCAGTTTAACTGCGTGTAACACGAGACCCCGATGACAATGCACCCGATGACTGATCAGTGCTTATTTGTTTCTCGCGTTCTGCCCTAGGCGTTAGTCTGAGAACTGGTCTGTTGGTGGCCACTTGGCTGCTGACCACCGATCACCATTCTGGGTGATCTGTCCCCTGACCTCTCCGCCGCCTGATCTGTCGGTGGTCACTGACCCCCGATCACCGCTCTTGGCGATCGCCTCCCTGGTCTCTCTGTCACCTGGTCCACGTGTCACCCTGCGAGTGGTCCACGTGGTCCTCTGCTGCTGACGTCATCAACTACCGATGACCGATCGGATCACAGCTAAATTCAATAAAATCACGCACTCTTTCCTCACCCAACCAGGAAGGTTTTAACGAGGCGTTTTCATCAAAGTGTTGAAATATTCTGCTACAACCTCTCGGCTACGTACACCCGGCCGAGACCGAACAAGTATTGGCCGACCGCCACCTACACTTGCTCGATCACCATCGCAAGTAACAGCCGGCCGCCAACCAAACTTGTTCGATTAACATCACAAGTATTGGCCGACCGCCCACCAAACTTGCTCGATTAACATCGCAAGTATTAGCCGACCGCCCACCAAACTTGCTCGATTAACATCGCAAGTAACGGCCGGCCGCCAACCACACTTGTACGATTAACATCACAAGTAATGGCCTACCGCCACCCACACTTGCTCGATTAACATCGAAAGTAATGGTCGACCGCCATCCACACTTGCTCAGTTAACATCGCAAGTAATGGCCTACCGCCATCCAGACTTGCTCGATTAACATCCCAAGAAATGGCCGAACGCCCGCTCATACTCATTCGATTAAATACCGCAAGAAATGGTCGAACGCCCGCTCATACTTATTCGATTAAATATCACAAGCAACAGCCGAACGCCAACCAAACTTGTTTGATTTAGCAAATAACCGAGTTCCCAATATTACTCGTTTGATTTTATACGTTATCAGTGGCCGACCGCCTAGCTTCAACAACGCTCAAATTAACGAAAACAATTAACAGCCGATCGCCTATGCTTTACTTGTTCGATTAACATCACAATAAGTATGGCCGAGCGCCTGATTCAATTAAAGGCCGACTAGTTAACTTGTCAAATTTTATGCAATGAAGAGTGAACTATATATTAATAAGCAGAAAATGGGTGATACATCAATAAACAAAATAAAGAGACCACATCCCGGCCTCGGAGGAAGTTAAAAGTCAAGAAAAGGCCACAACCTAATATTCAATCTCCACACACTCCCCCTCCTCGGCCCCCGCCTTCTCACCCCGAGCCTCGGCCTCCCCCTCCTGGGTCCCAGCCGGTCCACCTTCTTGAGCAGCCAAGGTTGCCGTTTCAGCGCTCGGCATTAGCTGACCCTGGTAAACCTCGCAATGAAGGTCAAAGCTACCAGCGGCCGGTGGCCCGCCATAAAGGACGTGCGCTTGGCGCACGGCTCTCTCAAAACACTACTTCAGCAGCTCCTCGGCCTCCTCATAGTTCTCATCAAGCTCGGCCTTAGCTCAATCTTTAGCAGCTTGAAGGGCGACCACCTCAGCGACCGAGGCCGAAAGCTTTTCAGCCCTCTCCTCGGCCAACTTCTTCAGCGCATCTATCTCGGTAGCCGCCCTCGCCTTCTCAGCCTCCAGCTGGTGCCTCAACTCCACGGCCTCGTTCTGCGCCAACTCTTTTTCGGCCGCCTCCTTGGCAATCTTGGCCGTTAAGTCACTGTTGACGGCCAAAGACTGCTTCAGATCTTGGGTGGCTTCCGAGAGTTGGTGCTCCAAGTGGGACACGACCTCCACGTGTCGGTCTCGCCCTTGGAGACCATGCTGAACAAGAACGACCGAGCGGCACATCAGCTCAAAGCCCCTCTTCAGGAGGTCCGAGGGAGAAACCTCTCGGAAGGACTCCCGGGATTCATCCAGAAGTGGCACACGAACCCTCCTTGAGAACTGATAACTACTCCCCAAAAGGTCGAAGGGAGTGGGCGTCGGCCTGGCCACGGCTTCGGATGGACCCGGGCGAGAGCTGGGAGAGGGTGGTGCCACCTCGGCCAACCCTCGACGAGGAGGAGGAGGCGTTGGCATGGACCCGAGCGACCGGGTGGTGGTGGCAATGTTGCTAACGTCCCTCGGACGTTTTTTGGACTTGTGGGTCGGGCCAGCTGACCCCTTGGACTTATGAGAAGGGCCGGCCACCCCTTCATCACTCGGCGGCGGTATCACCTCCAAGCTTCGACGACCCTTGCGATCGGCCGCCTTCTGTCGGTGCTTGTCGAGTACGCTAACGACACTCGATCGTTCGTTAACCATGATATCTGCAAAACAAAGCAAACAAATTAAAAACAAGTTAAAATGGATAAACCGACCGACCGACCGACTAAGACAAACTAAGACACGTACCCCTCACGGCCACCCAACGCGCAGACTCGGCATACGCACCGATCAACTCTCGGCACGGAAGCCTCCTCGGGAGGGCGTCAAAAAGGGCAAGGACATCCAGCTCGTCCTCACCCTCCGTCGGCCTCGGCCACTCCTTATAATCACAAGGCCGCCGAGTCCAATAAAGGGGGAACCTAGACCGACCGGTCGAATAAAAAAAAAGGAGGTCGCCTCAGGCCGGATCACGAGCTTCACAAACCTCTCCTTGAAGCGTTTATAAGAGAGAGCGAAGAGATCAAAAAGCACACTACCAGGCCGGCCGGCTAACGAATGCCAAGCAGCCTTTTTGGCAGGGTGGGAGTTATAATAAGAAAGAAAACACGAGGGCGTGGGGTGAAGACGCATAACGTCACACAGCAAGCGAAAGGCTTGAAGGGACGCCCAGGTATTTGGGTGAACCTGGGTGGGAGCAACGTTGAATGTCTGAATGACGCCCATCGTAAACTCATCAAAAGGAACAGAAACAAAAAGGTCAACAAAAAAACAAGTGTACATGTAAAAGAAGGGGGGGCCGAAACCAGGCCGTCCCATACACACTCTCTCGGCCGCCCCACAAGGTAGGATGCTAAAGTGGGAGGAATACTCCTCTGCCTTTAGAACCGGTTGCTTGAGAAAAACTTTTGCCACAGACTCCTCGGTCCCATAGGCAGAAGAAATATCCATCACCCTAGGATCCACCCAACTAAGATCCTCTAGGGGGATGACCATCAAAGGCGAGCCCGATTGGTCAACAGCGTTGGTTGGGGCGTCCTTCCTCACAACCTCCACCTGGGGCGGTGCCTCGGCCACCCCAACCGAAGCAGGGTCGGTGGTGAATGAAGAAGAGGAAGAAGAAGAAGAGGATGATGAATCAGAAGACTCCCTCGAAGAAGAGTGACCGACGGGAGAAGACGGGTCACCCAAGGGAGGGGGGGAAGACGAGGCTCGCAAGACATAACTAACCTCGGCTGATAAGCTAAACTGGGCGAGGGAGGATGGCTGAAAGGTCACTTGGATCTTGGAGCTAAGGGCGAGAAGTCACTTGGCTATCAGCTTGCGCAAACAAAGAAAACACAAGGTTTCGGCACTATAGAGAACCCCTATTTATAGGGCCCATGGGCCTCAGAATTCGAAGACGAACCAATCTCAACCGTTAGATCTCTTAGATCCAACGGTCCACAAACGATCCCGCCCAAAAAACCCCTCATCAATGCACATCATGTCACGCCACCTAATCACGTCACACCTCGAGAAATGAAACGACCGCATGCTCAAAGGAGGTCGGCCGACACCCATCATCAAAAACTCATCGGACATACCCAAAATGTCTGCCCTTGAGCCTGGGGGCAAGTGATGTGATTCCACTAGCCATATAGAGAATGATTCTTGACATTCTTAGGAATCACCTTGAGCTGGACATTATTTAGGCACTTTTCTTAGAGTTGGATCAATGTTCTAAGACAAGAACTCACCAAAAACTAGTACCAAATCCCAAACTCATTTGGATGTTCCACATATTGTCAAATTGAACCAAAAGAAATGGAGGAAAGGAAAAAACACTAATTAACAAAACAAAACAGCAAGGTACCGAATCAAAATGCTGGAATTGAAGAAGAAAAGATGAAGAACAGCCAAGAACACAAATGAACCATAGCTACACATTAATAAGCTGAAATTGCCGAACCAAAACAACTAGGAAACAAGCTAAGACAAGGAAATTAACAAGAGAAGAAAGGAAGGAGAAGAGAATGCTCATGAAGATGGAAGAATGATGAATGATCTCGCCACTAGAAGCGTGGTTGCTCCTAGATGAGAGTGTTGCCGCCACTTGAGGACACCATGGATCCTTCAAGATAAGACTAGAGAAGAAGGCTCAAAAGCTCTCCAATGCTCACTCCAATTTTGAGTATAGTTTCTTTAGATAAATTCCAATCTGAAAAATACAAAGAGAGCATGATGGCATTTTCATGAAGTTCTTCTTGAATCAAAGTAGAGTATGGGGCGGAAGCAATGAATGAGAGTGAGCAAGATCCTCCTAAGAGTGGTGTTGATCTTGTAGGTGCATGATAAGTATGGGTATTGAGTGGTTCGGCCAGCTCAAGGGAAAAGATGAAGGAATTGAAGTTTAGAGCCTAGGATTCTAGGGAGAAGCAAAGTTGAGCACAAATGGGCAGCATAACTTTACTCACAATAAACTTGCAAAATACATGAGATAGCCTCCCTATTTATAGGCTATTTGGGACGTAAAACCTAAGCTAATACATAATGAAATGTAAACCAAATGAAATGCAAAGCCTAGGCCATGTACCATGACCGGTCACACCTAGCAAAGTTCTAGAATGTTTCCTTCAAATGTGCTTTCTACACTACCCTATCTACTAAGTACCCCTATTGGGCCTTCGTGTACCAATTACAAGGCTTTCCCAAACCGTAGCTTGATCCATGTGTGGTGAGCTAGACGGTCCTTCTTGATGCTCCTTATGTAGCCACTCCCCATCATGGCCTAGACGCTCCATATCTTAGGCTAGACGCTCCTCTTTGAGTCTAGAAGCTCCTCTTCATAAGCTAGACGGTCTTAGCCTTGGAAGCTTGGCTAAGAGAAACAAAGCTAAGAGAATTCAAAATTCCCTCCTAAACCTATTTAAAACCGGCGCCTAAACTATCCATGAGGAAGGTGTGACCTCTTCCTTCACTTTGGCACCTCCTATTCTACTCCTACACCCCCCCTCCGAAAGCTCTTAACTAAAGCCTAAAAGATGCTATAACAAAAGAGGTTTCTAATGTTTCCCTCTAAGCACCTTCAACTAAAGAAATTACAAAAAGAGAAAATAAATGTCCCCTAGCTCCTAAAGCTTTGAACATGCTTCTTGTAATCCTTTGAGGTGGGCTTTGACCTCCATGGGCGTCCTCCATTTGTGCCTCTACCTCTTCATGATCTTGTTGATTGGCCTCCATGTCCTCTTGAGCTTGATCTCCATCATACTCCCCGAGTTGGAGAGAATTCGACCACGAATTCTGGAGACCTACAGAAAAAGGAGTTAGATCGCTGACATTAAAAGTATGACTACCTAAGAATGTATCAAGCATATCTAACTCATAAGCATTGTCATTAATCCTCTTGAGGACTTGGAAAGGTCCATCCCCTCGAGGCATTAGTTTGGACTTCCTCTGAGTAGGAAAACGATCCTTCCTCAAGTGAAGCCAAACCCAATCGCCCTCATCAAACAACAATGCTTTTCTCCTTTTATTGGCAAGTTCAGCATACTTGCCAACCTTCTTCTCAATTCTCTTCTTGATGTCTTTATGCAAAGTTTTCACAAAAGAAGCCTTTTCATCCCCATCTTTGCACAAGACATCTCCAAGAAGGGGAATAGGAAGAAGATCAAGAGGTGTTAGGGGATTAAACCCATAGACCACCTCAAAAGGAGAATGTGAGGTGGTAGAATTTACTACTGGATTATATGCAAACTCAACATGGGGTAGTAAATTCTCCCACACTATAGGATTCCCCGAAATAAAACATCTCAATAGTTGTCCCAAAGTTCTATTCACCACCTCGGTTTGACCATCAGTTTGTGGGTGGCAAGTGGTAGAAAATAAAAGCTTAGTTCCAAGCTTGCCCCACAAGGTCTTCCAAAAGTGACTCAAGAACTTAGGATCTCTATCGGACACTATAGACCTAGGAATCCCATGTAGGCGAACCACTTCTTGAAAGAAGAGGTTTGCAATGTGGCATGCATCATCCACTTTGTGGCAAGGAATAAAGTGAGCCATCTTTGAAAAACGATCCACTACCACAAAAATGGAGTCCTTTCCCTTTGATGTCTTGGGTAAGCCTAAGATGAAATCCATAGATATATCTACCCAAGGCATTGAAGGGATAGGAAGAAGAGTATATAGACCATGGGGGTGCATTTTAGACTTAGCTTTGCAGCAAGCTATGCATTTATCACACAAACTATGAACATGTTTATGCATATGAGGCCAAAAGAAATGTTCATGCAACACATCCAAAGTTTTAGCAACCCCAAAATGTCCCATTAAACCCCCCTCATGAGCTTCTCTAACAAGAGATAATCTAATAGAGCATTGAGGAACACAAAGACGTTTTCCTTTAAAAAGAAAGCCATCTTGAATAAAAAAATCTTTGTGTCCTCCCTTAAGACACTCTTGATAGATGAGAGAAAAATCAAGGTCATCATGATAAAGTTCCTTAATGTGAGCAAAACCAAGATATTGAGAGGTTAAAAGATTTAGCAAGGTGTATCTTCTAGAAAGAGCATCCGCCACAATATTTATTTTGCCTTGCTTGTGTTTGATCACATAAGGAAATTGCTCAATGAATTCCACCCACTTAGCATGCCTCTTGTTAAGTTTGTTTTGGCTTTTCAAATATTTAAGAGATTCATGATCACTATGTATCACAAACTCTTTGGGAAAAAGATAGTGTTGCCAAGTAAACAAAGCCCTAACAAGTGCATATAATTCCTTATCATAGGTGGAATAATTGAGATGACTTCCCTTCAATTTCTCACTAAAATAGGCTATGGGGTGGCCCTCTTGAAGGAGAACAGCCCCAATACCTATGCTTGAAGCATCACACTCAATCTCAAATGTCTTAGTGAAATTAGGAAGGGCCAAGATGGGAGCATTAGTCAATTTTTCTTTCAAAGTGTCAAAAGCATTTTGTTGTGCTTCTCCCCAATGAAAGACCACATCCTTTTTCACTATGTCATTGAGTGGTGCGGCAATGCTACCAAAGTTTGGGACAAATCTTCTATAGAAAGAAGCAAGTCCATGAAAACTTCGGACCTCATTTAAAGATTTCGGTGTAGGCCAATTTTGAATGGCCACCACCTTTGTTTTGTCCACATGGACCCCTTTACAACTCACAACAAACCCTAGGAATTCTATATGATCAAGAGCAAACATACATTTAGCAAGGTTAGCATACAAATGTTCCTTCCTAAGGGTTTCTAAAACTTGCCTAACATGCAACCTTTGGTCATTCAAAGATAAGCTATAAATGAGAATGTCATCAAAGTAAACAACAACAAACTTACCAATGAAAGGTCTAAGAACATGATGCATGAGGCGCATGAAAGTACTTGGTGCATTAGTTAAGCCAAAAGGCATGACTAACCACTCATATAAACCAAAGTTGGTCTTAAAAGCCGTCTTCCATTCATCACCCGGTTTGATACGGATTTGATTGTAGCCGCTTTTAAGATCAATCTTTGAAAAGATTTTTGAACCATGTAATTCATCCAACAAATCATCTAGTCTAGGTATGGGATGCCTATACTTAATTGTTATGTTATTGATGGCCCTACAATCCGAACACATTCGCCATGTGCCATCCTTTTTTGGCACTAAGATGATAGGCATAGCACAAGGACTCATGCTATCTTGCACCCACCCTTTCTCAATCAAAGCCTCAACTTGTTGGCGAATTTCCTTGGTTTCACTTGGATTGGTCCTATATGCTGGACGATTTGGTAAAGAAGAGCCCGGTATCAAATCAATTTGGTGTTCAATCCCTCTCAAAGGTGGAAGTCCATTTGGAGGATCTTGAAACACATCTTGGAACTCTTCTACCAAATTTTCCAAGCAATGAGGACTATCAACAAGTGATTCTACTCTAAGAGTTCTAGGGATGGCTAAGAAAAGAGGATGATGAGCCACTATTTCCCTTTCAATTTCACGCCTAGACATAAGGAGTGTAGGCTTAAAACTCTTATCTTTTTTATCTTTTTCACTCTCCCTCTTTTTCTTCATGATAACTTGGTCCTCATGGACTTCTCTTGGAGAGAGAGATTTTAAAGTAACCTTGTGACCATGGAATTCAAAAGATAGTTTGTTGGTAAAGCCATCATGTAAAACTCTTCTATCAAATTGCCAAGGCCTTCCCAAAAGAACATGAGTGGCTTCCATGGGCACAACATCACATAATACCTCATCTTTGTATTTTCCAATGGAGAAATGGATGAGGACTTGTTTATTAACAATTATTTCTCCTACTTCACTAAGCCATTGTAATTTGTAGAGCTTTGTATGAGAGATAGTAGGCAATCCAAGCTTATCTACTGTACCGCCCTGGTGGACGGGTGTGATGACGTGGCATCCTGCTACAGTGTAGGCGTGTTGACAAGGCGCCAGGTTGGCAGATGGGAAGGAAGTCGGGAGGCACGTGTGGTCGCCGATTGTTAAGTTGGCGTGTTCCGATTTCCAGTTTACCAGAATAGGCGATCGCCAGGTTGAAGATGAAGTCGCCAGATGTAGACTCAGGCGACCAGGCAGTCGGAGATCGCCAGAATAAGCACATCGCCGAAGACGAAGGAGAAGCAGATTATGAAGGCGGCCGGCGAGACCACGGGGAAGGTGTATGAAGGCCCTAACTCGCCAGTTTCAGTAGAGATCGCACTCCTAAGTTAGCTATGCACTGGGCAGTACCATGCATAAGTAACTTAGCCAAAATAAGAGTAGAAGCAGCGCCAAGTCAGGGAGCCTCCAGATGATGGCACGTGTACAGTTGGATGCGAGCCACGTGTCCAGGTCTGTAACTGCCAGGAGAGAGAAAACCACAAGGTATATAAGAGTTCTTAACAGATTTTCTAAGGTACGCGCGTTCAGTTCATACACTTTACGCTTGCGAGTGACAGAGCTGTTTGTGAGAGAGAGTTTGCACGGTTCCAGTTCTTAGTATTTGGTGATACCGTCACTGAATTGAGCGTCGGAGTGCGATCGGCCGCAGCGGCGCCGTGTCGTTTCTTTGCAGGTTCTTGAGATAGATCCAGAGGAGGAACGGAAGTGAGAAGCGGCGCGCACGTCGATCCTTTGACGAGGCATTCTCCAGCGCTCCGGTCAACAGGCAGGATCATCTACTACTCTTGTACTTGCCACATTTGCACAACTACCCCCATCCACTATCAAGGAACAAATGTTGTTTTGAATAAGACATCTTGTATGGAAAATATTTTCCCTTTGACTTTCATCAAAAGGTTGTGAAACTTGTCCAAGAAGTCTTCTCACAACTAACAAGTCCCCTTCAAGTGGACATTCGCTCTCTTCCTCACTAGATGCATGAGAATGCAATGAATGCTTAGGAGAATCCGAATCATGCTCACTAACTACAATGCCCTCATGCATGTACATACTTCGTTTAGAAGGACAATTTGCAGCTATATGACCATAACCCATACATTTAAAGCATTTAGTATTGGATGTTCTAGTGGGAGACTTAGGTCTAGAAGTAGATGGCTTAGTTTCCTTGAGTTTGAAAGAAGAATCTTTGGAAGGATGTTTAGAAAAAGAATTTTTGTTTCTCCAAGACTTGGAGTAGTATCCATCATTGGAAGCATTTTTGAAAGAGTTTTTCTTAGCAAGTTGGGCTTCCACCTTCATTGCAAGATGAACTAAAGAGCCCAATGATGAATACTCTTGTAACTCAACAATGTCTTGAATATCCTTCCTAAGACCACTCACAAACCTAGCAATCATAGCTTCCTCACTTTCTTCTAATTCAATTTTAAGCACAAGCGTCTCAAGCTCCTTATAATATTCATCCACATTTAGCATGCCTTGTTGAAACCGTTGGAGTCTCAACATGAGGTCTTTCCTAAAATGTGGGGGCACAAACCTAGCGCGCATATGATCCTTTAAAGAGTTCCAAGAGTCCGCGGGAGGACCCTTGTGATAGATAATGTCCTTTACAATTCCATGACACCTTTTCATGGCATAATCACTAAACTCTAGGGTGGCTAGCTTAAGCTTATGCTCATCTTGGATCTCATGGATCTCAAATATTTGTTCACACTTAGCCTCCCAATCTAAATATACATTAGGATCACTAGAGCCATTAAAACAAGGTAGCTTGACCGAAGGAAGCCTTGACTTTGCATCATGATAGAAGCCATTGCCGTAGTGAGTTCTTTCCCCTTGGTGATGATGTCTTTGTCCATGGACTTGGGGTGGAGGTCTCCTTCTCCTATGCTCATCTTCACGGCCAAAATCATTGGAAGAAGCTCTTGTGGAAGGTCTATGATGCTCATCATGAATTGAAGGAGATGGTCTAGCTTGTTGCACCTCCATTTTTTGCAATTTCTCCTCCAACCGTCTAATGGTTCTTTGAGCTTCATGTAATTCACCAAGGATTGAAGCTTTGGATGGAGAATTCTGCTTGTATGATGCATCACTTGAAAATCCAGCCATTTTGGAAATAAAAAAACAGCAAACACACAAAAACAGCAAACAAGTTAAGCAACAAAAATTAGCAAAAACAGTGAGTGTGGCCAGCAAGAATGCCGAAGTGAAATGAGGCAGAAAAAGATGTCACTCTCAAAGAAATAATGTACTTGCACCAATCTGATCTTGAGGCATTGGAATCCTCGAATGAAAGATGTCAAAGCAAGCACACCAATCTCAAAAGCAACCACCACAAAACCAATGAAACAATAAAGACAAACAAGAAAAGGTATAAGCAAGGAAAGGTAATTGCAAAAGGAAAACTATATGTAAGACAAACTCAAAGAGTAAGAATGAAAGACAATCAAGAAAATAAAGAACTCAATGAGAAAAGTAGGCACACAAAAGAATACTTAAGGAAAAGCACTAGAGTAGATGAAGAAAACAAAAAAATTTAGCTACTGAAATTTTTATTTTTTTTTTAAATGCAAACTGTGCTTGATATTCACTGATTTAACTGGAATGATGTAGAGCGAACTGGATTATGAAATTTAAACCATAGAAACTTCAAGATGTTAACTCAATAATGGCATTGGAATCAATTAAAAACAGGAAGCCAATTAAATGAGATAAATTTTTTAAAATCGCTGCCAGATTACCGTATTCTTTTCGGCAGAATTGTACACTTTTTTTATTTTATTTATCATTTTTTGTGTACTTTGAATTTTTGAATGATTCTTTTTTCTATTCTTTTATAACACTTTGAATATCACAAATCCAGAATTTCAGAATTTTCCAGTGAGTAAATCAATTGCAATAAGGAAAAACAGTAAGCACTTTTTTTCAGAAACAGAGGAATCCTAATAGGAATAAAAAACAGAATTATGAACTAGCAAAGACATAATGGAAAATGATGTATTGGAACTTGTATAGGTCTAGAATACAAGTATGAACTCAATTCTAAAAAGAAAATGCACAAAGGATCAATATCAATTCAGAAAATTATATGACACTAAAGCAAGAAACAATCAAAAACAATAAAAGTACTACTAGAAGTAATGACAATTATGGAATAACATGACTAAGACAAAACTTGACATGATTACAAAATTAAAAGACATATGACAAAAATAACAACAAGTGAAAGGAAGCTTAAGGTAAACTCTAGGAAGGAGAATGCCATTCCAAAAGAGCAACCATACTCATATGAATAATGAGTGCCATAAACCTTTTCACAAGCACTTGGTGTAACAAAAGAAAAACAGCAAGAAAACTCAATTAATACCTAAAACAGAAACTTAAATTGCAAGAAAATTAAAGAGCTCTTGAAATTAAAGTGCACACAACTAAACAATTAAACAAGAAGAACCTAAGACTCATGATACCACATGATGTGATTCCACTAGCCATATAGAGAATGATTCTTGACATTCTTAGGAATCACCTTGAGCTGGACATTATTTAGGCACTTTTCTTAGAGTTGGATCAATGTTCTAAGACAAGAACTCACCAAAAACTAGTACCAAATCCCAAACTCATTTGGATGTTCCACATATTGTCAAATTGAACCAAAAGAAATGGAGGAAAGGCAAAAACACTAATTAACAAAACAAAACAGCAAGGTACCGAATCAAAATGCTGGAATTGAAGAAGAAAAGATGAAGAACAGCCAAGAACACAAATGAAACATGGCTACACATTAACAAGCTGAAATTGCCGAACCAAAACAACTAGGAAACAAGCTAAGACAAGGAAATTAACAAGAGAAGACAGGAAGGAGAAGAGAATGGTCATGAAGATGGAAGAATGATGAATGATCTCGCCACTAGAAGTGTGGTTGCTCCTAGATGAGAGTGCTGCCGCCACTTGAGGACACCATGGATCCTTCAAGATAAGACTAAAGAAGAAGGCTCAAAAGCTCTCCAATGCTCACTCCAATTTTGAGTATAGTTTCTTTAGATAAATTCCAATCTGAAAAATACAAAGAGAGCACCTCTATTTATAGCCTAAGGTGCTGAAAAACAAAGCTAAGAGAATTCAAAATTCCCTCCTAAACCTATTTAAAACCGGCGCCTAAACCATGCATGAGGAAGGTGTGACCTCTTCCTTCACTTTGGCACCTCCTATTCTACTCCTACACCTATCTACTAATACACCCCCCCTCCTAAAGCTCCTAACTAAAGCCTAAAAGATGCTATAACAAAAGAGGTTTCTAATGTTTCCCTCTAAGCACCTTCAACTAAAGAAATTACAAAAAGAGAAAATAAATGTCCCCTAGCTCCTAAAGCTTTGAACATGCTTCTTGTAATCCTTTGAGGCGGGCTTTGACCTCCATGGGCGTCCTCCATTTGTGCCTCTACCTCTTCTTGATCTTGTTGATTGGCCTCCATGTCCTCTTGAGCTTGATCTCCATCAGCAAGTGTACTGGCATGGGCGAGGTCGAGGTCCACCTGGCTGACCGAGGCCGAACCCACTTGGCCGAGACCTTAAAAGACTTGGCCGAGACCTTAAAAGACTTCGCCGAGACCTTAGAAGACCTGGCCGAGACCACTGGGATTTGGCCGATGGCCGACCCATACCATGGAAACTTGGCCGACGGCCGACCCCGACTAGAGTTAACGCTCAAACCAAGATCAGTGAAGTTAACCCATCATGAAGAATTAGGTAATATAACCTTAAGCGGTATCCACCTCGATAAACGGGCCCAACAAGGCAGGCCCACTAGAATAATATAAATAGCACGTATTCCAAGGAGCAAGGTATGTCATTTATTACTGTTCACCTACCTGAGAGTTGATCACCCGCTTTACTGACTTGAGCGTCGAAGTGCCTTCGCAGGTACTCGCACCATCTGGTGTTGGCCGAGACCGAGTGCCGAAGGAGAAGCAGGAGGACGAGAAGAATCTCAGCTCATCACCCAGTCACCTGACCGACCGAGGGAAGGAGAAGAAGACTTCAATAGTTCTCTAGGTCCCATCTCCCTAGTAGGAACAATATGATTCCAATAACATGATGGAGATATGATATGAACATGTTATGGAGTCAACTTGAGTTGGAATATGAATAGGCACTTTTCTAGAATTGGATCAATGTTCTTTCATTCAAGAACTCACCAAAACTTAAGCCACCAAACCAAAACTCATGTATAAACCCATTTCTTGTCAAATGAACCGATTGAAATGAACAAGAATGTAAAAGCACCGATTAAAACTACCTAAGAATTAAAAGAACCGAACACAAGCAAGAAAGAAAGCTAATGAACCGATTAAATTGGCTAACAAATGAAATGAACCGAACAAAACAAGAAATAAAACAAATGAATCGAACAAAAGTGCAAGAAAAGCTTAAGACATGTTTCTAGAGTTTATGTGAACATGGAAATTGATGAATAGGATGAAAGGATCAAGAGAACTTATATGGTTGGAGTCCTTGGAGAGGAACACGCCACTTGGAGGATGCAAAGCTCCAAGATGAGTGTAGATGCCGCCACTTGAGGCTCCAAGATTGCTCTCAAGATAAGACTAGGTAAGAGAAGACACAAGTCTCTCAAGCACTCACCAATTTGGGAGAATTTCGGTAGTCAAAATATCAATTCTGCATTTAGAAGGACTCAAGCCCTCCTTATATAGGAAGAGGACCGGTCATGAAGTACAAAAAGCTTACACAAGAAGCTATCCAAAAGGTCCCTTGCAAATCTCCCACTTTCTAGCGCCTAAAGTGAGTGATGAAGGGTCAACTACTAGAATGTTCTAAAACTGATATCTAAAGATCTTTACATAAGAGGTATCTTTAGGTTTCCCTCTTAGCACCTTTCCTAAATACTATATTTAAGCATTTTAAAGTTTATACAAAAGATACTACAAAAAGAGAAAACATTTGACCACTACTTCCTAATTCTTTAAATTTGCTCCTAGTGATCCTTTGAGGTGAAAAGGCTGATGAGCGAATATCCTTTTGAGCATCTTCATCTTCGGCTTCTTCTTCTTGAGCTTTATCTCCATCACTTCAATAAAGTGGGAGATGAAGGGTCAACTACTAGAATGTTCTAAAACTAATATCTAAAGATGCATTACATAAGAGGTATCTTTAGGTTTCCCTCTTAGCACCTTTCCTAAACACTATATTTAAGCATTTTAAAGTTTATACAAATGATACTACAAAAGGAGAAAACATTTGACCACTACTTCCTAATTCTTTAAATTTGCTCATAGTGATCCTTTGAGGTGAAAAGGATGATGAGCGAATATCCTTTTGAGCATCTTCATCTTCAGCTTCTTCTTCTTGAGCTTGATCTCCATCACTAAGGTTGAGCCTCTAGCCCCCATTTTAACTTAATTTTCTAAGGTTAGGTCATTTCCTATGCCCATTCTGTCTAACGCATTTTTTGAAATAGTCTTTTTCGGCATCTTTTTCTGTTTTGGGACCTTCCATATTTATCTTTTTAGCTCAAATTATCCTCCTTTACACCAAATCTTCAATCCTCCCTAAACCTGCAATAAACATCAATTTTGGGAATAAAATGATCTTATTCAAATAAAGATCATAAAAAAATTAAAAAAGTATAAATTCATAAATTAGGGATTATTTTATATGTAAATTAGCAATAAATCCTCATAAGTGCCTATATTTTAATATAAAATATTACTTAAATTAGACACTTATCAGTAAGCTACCTCCTCTAGTCAAAAATATTTTAAAAGAATTTGGTGATGCATTCCCTAAGGAAGAACCCATTGGAGTTCCACATTTTATGGGTATAGAAAACCAAATAGATTTAGTTTTGGGAGTTAGTATACCAAATAGACCAGCTTACAGAACTAATCATGAGGAGACTAAGGAGATAGAATCACAAGTTCAGGAATTTATGGAGAAGGGTTGAGTTCAAAAGAGTCTAAGTACTTGTGTTGTACCTTTTTTGTTGGGGACCAAGAAAGATGGCAAGTGGAGAATGTGTTGTGATTGTAGAGCCATCTACAACATCACCATCAAATATAGGCACTCAATTCCTAGACTTGATGATATGCTTGATGAATTGCATGAGTCCACTATATTTTCCAAGATTGATCTCAAAAGCGGATATCATCAAATAAGAATTAAAGAGGGTGATGGGTGGAAAACTACTTTTAAGACCAAGTTTGGACTATATGAGTGGTTAGTGATGCCTTTGGGACTCACTAATGCACCTAGCACTTTCATGAGGCTTATGAATCATGTCCTTAGGAATTGCATAGGTAAATATGTAGTAGTTTATTTTGATTATATGCTAAGATATCACCAACAAGTGAAGGTCGAGTTATCTATAGGCATATAAAGATAAAATTTTATGTGATGTAGTGCCTATGGAAACTTGTCATGTCTTATTGAGAACACCATGGAAATTTGCTAAAAACTCCATATATAATGGTCGTACCAACGAGATTATCTTCGCACATGAAAATAATAATTATATTTTTTATCCTTTAACATCTTCTCAGGTGTTAGATGATCAAATAAGATTAAAACAGAAAATAAAAATTGAATAATCACTAGCTCTTTTAGAACAAAAGGTAGTGTTTAAAGAGTCTAGTAATAAAAATCTAGAACAAGGGAGGAAAAGCTTAGAAAAGAAAATTATGTACTCTTCCGCAAATCCTCCAAAAATTCAACAAATCAATTCAGTCATGAAGACACATTTCCATTAGTTACACTACCACCTGTAGAGGGAGAAAGGTTAAGGAAAATTGTATTTTGACAATTTAGCTCCACTTAATAATTAATAAATATATATATATGATGATAAATTCATTCTAAAAAAAAAGGAAAATGAAGATAAATTATTTGAAGAAATCAAGTTTTTGCTAAAAAATAGAAAATGATAAAATTTAGGCTACTCTTCAAAATTTTCTTATTTTGTTGACATGAATTTGGTGTAATTTTTTATATTTTTGTTTTCAAATAAGTTTTAATAAAAAAAAATTAGTAAAAATAAATATAATTACTTTCTCAATTAAAAATAACAATTATAAAGTAGTTTAGGGATGTGAGATTAAAGACTTTCAATTCATAGAACATCAAATTAGTCTCGTGTTTTCATTAATCAATTAAAAAAATAAGTTTCAGGAAGATTTTTCTACAATTTCTTTTTGTAAAAAATTAAACCAAAGGAATTTGTTTAATTTTTTTAGACTTTTAAAGCAATCACAAAATATTCACAGAAAAAAAATTCATAGACATAAAAAATTCTTATAATATGTACGGGGAAGAGTTGAGATATTATAATGCAAATTGAACCCTTTTATAGTCAACAAACATCATAATGAGAAGGAAAACTAGCAGGAAAATATTTAATACCAAACTAAACATGAACATGGAGTTACAAAAGGTCATGCAACATGAATAGTCAGGAATGTTCATCTCTCCTCTCCCATAAATGGTCATACAGCATCCTCATTGTTTATATATAACAGTTTCTATAATAATTTTTGCAACACTATTGTTTTCAATTTTTTTATCATATCACATTTCAATTTATTCCCTTTCAGTCTTGCTGTATAATTAATTTCTCTTCTTTATAGTTATGTTGTTTATATATAACAGTTTCTATAATAATTTTTCAACACTATTGTTTTCAATTTTATTATCATATCACATTTCAATTTATTCCCTTTCAGTCTTGCTGTATAATTCATTTCTCTTCTAGATATATCTTTTGCACTGGCATTTCTCTAAATGCACAAAGCTATAATGCGGCTCTTGTATAATGATCAAATTGCTCCTTCCAATCAGAAAAATAATAGTAGGAGAGAGGAAAAGATCTTCAAGAAAAATTAAATATGTACAAAGAGAAAATTGAAATGTTTCATATCAACCACTTATAATACAAAACTTTTGGTGTCTACCCACATGAACATTGATAGAACACAAACCAAAATAACCATGCAAAAGACATGATCGAAAATCTGTAATTAAAGGAAACTCAGTGCAATGGGATATGGCAACTATTCTATGTACACATCTATATAACACATTCTTTGCCACCTTGACATGTCAACAACACTCTCAAACTCCATACACCAAAGCCATAGTAACTCCCAAAACGAAAATGATGTGTTGGCACTGATAAACGAATACAATTAGTTTACAATTCTGATTTGGTTTATTTTTAATCAACGTTTGAAAAGAAAATTGAAATCCAGTGTGTTATGAGCTTCTCTTCTTTTTTTTTGTGTTGTTGCTTCACCTTCTCTCCAGTATATTCTCTCCTTTCTCCACTTTTTGTTATGTTTTCTTAATTCACTAATGCATAATTCCCGCATAACAATTTTGTATATAAGTTAATTTTTTTTAATGACAATTGACCCAAAACTACCATAGAGAGAAACAATGACAATTATTTACAGAACCGTCGTTAAAAGTTAAAAATTGGAGAAATGAGATAATTATTTATAGAATTGTCGTCGTTTCTCTAGTTGTAACCTAAAATTGTGAAACTTTTTCCTTATGCAGACTCATTTTCCTCTTCTCAAATTTCTTCCATTCTTTCCTATTTTTTGCACCGTTGCTTACCAATCACATTATTTCCTGTTGTCGTTGTTAGTGGCTTATCTATTCAAGTCTCCTCTATTAGCCCCTATCATGTTGCCGTCGCTCCATTAGGTTACTCATACCGTGCGGTAGTCGGTTGTTTCCTTCCCCCTACTTCTATTGCCACCGATCTTGATGTTTCTATTCTTGTTGCCTAAGGTGTCAGTGACCTTATTGTTGATTTTACATTCCATGTTAGTGTTTTTTAATTCCTATTTTTTTAATTATATTTAATTAGTATTTATTAATAATTACTTAGATATGGATTGGATTAAATAAGCACATATAAGTGGAATTTGTACAATTTGCACAATGTAATGTTGATAGTAGTCACAACAGTGTAAGGATGTGAGGTATCCTTGTGTGCATTGTTTGAATGAAAGGACATTGAACGTTTTCGAAATTAGAGAATATCTTTAACGTGTTGAATTTATGAGAAATTATACATGAATGTGACATTGTATGAGAAATAGGAAAATCACAAGATAGGAGAGTTGAATTATAATTTAATTGATTTAAAAAAAATTGAAATCTTCATTTGATTAAATATACTAGGCACACAATTTTGTAAATCAATCAGATTGAAAATCTTTCATTTGATGTGTCATGTCAAACACACCTCGCAAACTTTTCTAAATCATTTATTTGAAAATTTTCTTGTTTTTTTGACCAAATAACAGGTTGTGATTCGTTCTTGTAACATATAACACCTAATTCATATTTGACCTCATAGAGTTTGTTTAGATAGAAAAACTTAAAAGAAGAATATTGATATGATTCCAATAGCACAATATGAATGATTCTTGACATTCTTAGGAATCATTTTGAGTTGGATATGAGATAGGCACTTTAAGATAGAATTGGATCAAGGTTCTATAATCAAGAACTCACCAAAACTAGTACCAAAACCCAAACTCATATGGAAGTTCCATGTATTGTCAAATTGAACCGAACAAATGGAGTGAAAGAGCAAAAGTACCGAAAAAAATGCTTAAGAACACAAATGCACCGAACAAACAAGCTAGAAAATGAAGAAGAAGCAAAGATGAACAGAAGAAACAAAAAGACCGAAGCAAAACAGCAAGGAATTGAAAAGTGTCGAACAGAAAAAGCTAAGAAGCAAGCTAAGACATGAATATAACAAGAGAAGGAAGGAAGGAGAAGAGAAAGCTCATGAAGATGGAGGAATGGTTGGATGATCACGCCACTTAGAGGATGGTGACTCCAAGATGAGTGTGCAAGCCGCCACTTGAGGTAACCATGGGACTCTCAAGATAAGACTAGTGAGGAAGGCACAAAGCTCTCCAATGCTCTCTCAAAAATTGAGTATAGTTTCTCTAATCAAAATTCAAATCTGAATTGTACAAGCTAAGCACCTTTATTTATAGCCTAGAGGTGCTGAAAAATAGGTGGGAAATTTCAAATAAAACTCATTTGAAATTTCCACCAAAAACAAGTCATATGGGAGGTGTGACCTTTTTCTACTATGACACCTCCTAAAAACTACACCTACACCACTCTCCTAAGTCACATGGACAATGTGACTTTATTTTACATTTTCACACTCCTTTATTTAATAACCACACCTCCTAAAACTATACAAGAGTATTTCAAAGCTTGGCCTTGCCCCTCATGGGATGGACTTGGGCTCTTTGGGCTTTGGCCTTCTTGGGCTTGGGCTTGGGCTTTGGGCTTGGGCCTCATCTTTATTTTATGTCTTCTTTTAATTTTGAGAAGACTAGAAGGAAGAACTTCAAATGTGAGGGTGGATGTCCTCTTCCTCCATTAATAAAAGCCTCCTTTATTTGATTCTCATCAAATATTTTTAACATGATTCATCTAATGAAAACACTTATCTTAAGGACAAATTAAAAAAACAAATCAGACGAAAATGTCGGTATGCTTAAGTTGTTCTTTGCTTTTAGTTCCGAAAGGTCACGTTAGACGTAGTTTTTTTATAATTAATTAACATATTTTAATGTTAGCTTTGTCAAGTGAATAGGTCATAGTTCTAGCATTTAACCAAATAGTAAAGATTCAGGAATGTTATTTTTATTTTAAAACATTTAGTTACTATTCACATATAAATTCTACTTTTGTGGTTAGTGTAAATGATAATAATATGTAATGTAAAGGAGATATGGAGGACAGAACACGCATAAAACAATTTATATTTTTTTGTCTATTTCACAGACTACATCCAGTTCGTGGCCAACCAACTAAGTGTTAGAATTATATGCCTTAAACATGAGATTGGTCAATTGATTTTGAAAGATTTTCTCAAGTATTGAAGGTAGAATGAAAGACTATGAAGAATCAATCAATTATAAAATTGTTCAGCCAATTAGAAACTTGTTTCTAGTTTGATTCAAGAAAACCAACCAGTTGTTTTTGCAAAACAACTAGTTGTTTATACCAGTAGAATTGAAAATCAAATATAAAACATTTTAATGAGTGTAAGGATAGAGAGATTCACACAAGATGTTTATACTGGTTCATTCTTAACCAGGAGCTACAACAAGTTCTTAACTAACCAGTGAGAATTCACTATGTAATCAGACCTACACTACAAACCACACACCAAGAGTGATGATCTTGAACCCCTCAAGAACACACACCACTCTTTTATAAAACACAGTTTTCAGAACCATCCTCTGAAACTGAACCATACCGAATCATACAAAAATACAATGTTCATAGAAGAAGGGAATTGAATACACTTAGGTAAATGAAAGACTAAAGTTCAGAATTACAAGACAATCCCATTCCACACGAGATGATTCAAAAGCTCTTTCAAATCTTGAAAACAGTTTTTGATTGATCTCTCTTTCTTAGTGATCCGATCGGTCATCGGTAGTCGATGACGTCAGCAGCAGAGAACCACGTGGACCACTCGCAGGGTGACACGTGGACCAGGTGACAGAGAGATCAGGGAGGCGATCGCCAAGAGCGGTGATCGGGGGTCAGTAACCAAGCGACCACCGACAGATCAGGCGGCAGAGAGGTCAGGGGACAGATCATCCAGAACGGTGATCGGGGGTCAGTAGCCAAGTGGCCACCAACAGACCAGTTCTCAGACCAACGCCTGGGGACAGAACGCGAGAAGCAAATAGAGCACTGATCAGTCATCGGGTGCATTGTCATCGGGGTCTCGTGTTACACGCAGTTAAACTGGGACTGAGGTTCCCAGCGAGAGCGTTATACATGGACCTCGCATGAGCACATCTCAGGGAATCACGCACGAGAGTGGCCTGAGGGAGCTAGTAAACCGATCAGTGATTGGTGACTCCCTCAACCCATTACGTGCGTGAAGGGTAAGTCGTCTACGCAGAGAGCAACGCTTGGTGAGTGTGCCTAGACCGGCCACACCTGGCGTTCTCCTGAGAGTATGCGATTTACCCAGATGAAAGAAATATGCTAAGTTACTCCGCAAGGGAATAACTTAGCACGCAAAGAGAAGCGCTAGAGCCCTTCCAGTAGGTGACACGTGTGTGGTTAGATGCAAGTCGCATGCCTCCACGTGTCATCATCTGAGAGGGGTGCGGACCAGATAAAGGTGCACTCCGTACCACTAAAGGTACAGACAGGTACAGACAAGCGCAGCCAAGCGCAGAGACGCGCAGACGCGCACAGACTCTCACACCCACACTCTACTGATTCTGGAGGTACATTGTCTCAGAAAAGCATAACAGGGTTCTGACACATGCCAGAAAGCATAACAGAATTCTGTTAGGCCCAAATACAAAGAGAGACATAAAAGAGAATCAGGGAGAGACGAAAAAGGGGAGAGAGCAAGAGTTTTTCACACACACTACTAGTTTTCTCATTTGGTGGTTCTGTGGTCTAACTTGATCGTCGGAGTGCAAACGGCCGCTAGAGGCGCCATCTGTGTGTTTTGCAGGTCACGTTTGGAGATTCAAGAGAAGGTTCTGAGGGTGACTTTGCAGAGAACGCAGTCGCGTAGACGGGACAGAGAGTGCTACAAAGCGATTCCTCCACGTTCGAGTTGTCGGCAGGATCATTTGGCGCCCACCGTGGGGCCCGAGTGAATCGTGGTCCCATATACACCACAGTATTGAAGCTTACCAGAGTTTTACCAACTTCTTTGATAGGAAAAGATGCCAAGAAATAGACAACCATCACCTGCGCCATCTGCTGACGAAGGAGCTGTGACAATGGCGCAGGTCCTGGAGATGGTGCGCACGCTGCAGGATAATGCCGCAGCGTCAAAAGCTGAACAAGAAAGGATGCAGACGGAGTTGGCCGTGTCGCAAAGCAGGAACGACGAGCTGAATCGCGTCAATGAAGAGTTGAGGAGGACGTTGCAGGCGCAGAGGGAACACGTGGTTGACGAAAGGATGTCTAGACAGCCGTCACCTCCAAGAGCGTTCCCCATGCCATTCTCCCCTGAAATCATGGGAACCATGGTGCCTCCCAACCTGGTGGGGGTGAAGGCGTCGTTCAGGGGGTAGAAGACCCGGAGGCACATCTGACGGCGTTCCACACCCAGATGATGTTTTCTGGGGGCTCAGACGCTGTGTACTGCAAAATGTTCATGAGCACGCTAAGCGGAATCGCCATGGAGTGGTTCGTGAGCTTACCAGAAGGGCATATCACGTCTTTCTCTCAGTTTTCAAAGCTCTTCACTGAGCAATACATCGTCAACAAAGCACCTGCAGTGGTGTCATACAATTTGTTCGACGTGCGTCAGTACCAAGGTGAGTCGCTGAAAGACTACCTCAACCGCTTTGGAGCACAAGTGGTTAGACTGCCCAGCAAAGATGAAGATATGCTGGTGCACGCGTTTAAGAAGGGAGTGCTGCCTGGCCCCTTCAGCGAGTCTCTCATCAGAAGCCATCCCAGCACCTTTGCAGAGATCCGACGACGCGCGGTGGCGCACATAGTGGCAGAAACAGAGGTTTCTGAGAAGAGAGGAAGTGCTGCACCACCAAGACCGCGTGGAGGGCAAGGGAAACCGCAGCAAGCAAGGGTGCATGAGGCCAAGGAGGGGAAAAAGGTGCGGGAAAAACCTCGTCCCTATGCACCAGGCAAAGATCAGAGCAGGGGGCGTGCAAGGGAGAACAATGCGCCCCCAAGATACAATTTCATGGTGGGATTGGCGGATCTCATCGCCCTTCCTGCTGTAGCAGCAAGACTACGCGTACCGGAGAAAACTGATAAGGTACTTGGTAGAAAGAAGAATGAGTGGTGTGAGTTTCACCAGGCCTTTGGCCACACACTTCACTCCTGTTTGGCGTTGGGACACCAACTAGCAGAGCTGGTAAAGTCTGGGTTCTTGGCAGACTACCTGCGTGAGCCGCAGGGTGATCGCGCGTCGGGATCCCAGGCTGGAGAGCAGCAGCATGAAGTCCCTGTACACGGGGAAGTGCAAACAATCGCGGGAGGCTTCTCTGGTGGGGGATGCACAACGTCACAGAGAAGGAGGTACGCTCGGTCGGTGATGGCGGTAGATGCGGTAAATGAGAGTCATTACCCTGAAGTAGATATTGTCTTCAGGAAAGCTGATCTATGGGACGTTGTCCCGCACGACAACGACCCTGTGGTCATTTCCCTCATCACAGTAGGAAGACGAGTGCACAAAGTACTCGTAGATCAAGGAAGCTCGGCAGACGTCATGTTCTGGCCAACATTCAACAAGTTGCAGTTGTCCCCTGATCAGCTAAGGCCGTATACCGTGATGAAGGAGGGCCCAAGCTCACCACACTATGAAAGCCAAGCTTCCAAGGCTAAGACCGTCTAGCTTATGAAGAGGAGCGTCTAGACTCAAAGAGGAGCGTCTAGCCTAAGATATGGAGCGTCTAGACCATGATAAGGAGTGGCTACATAAGGAGCATCTAGAAGGACCGTCTAGCTCACCACACATGGATCAAGCTACGGTTTGGGAAAGCCTTGTAATTGGTACATGAAGGCCCATTAGGGGTACTTAGTAGATAGGATAGTGTAGAAAGCACTTTTGATGGAAACATTCTAGAAACTAGGGTTGTGTGGCCGGTCATTGCACATGGCACATGGCTTAGCATTTAGATTTAATTTTGGTTTTCTTTTCCTTAGAAGTTAGCTTACCATTTACGTCCAAGATAGCCTATAAATAGGAAAGCTATCTCATTGTATTTTACAAGTTTAATTGAGTATTGTTATGCTGCCATTTTTGTGCACTAGCTTTACTTCTCCTAGAAATCTAGGCTATAAACTTCAATCCTTTCACCTTTCTCCCTTGAGCTGGCCGAACCACTCAAACATCACACTCCTCATGCACCTTCAAAGCCAACACAACTCCTAGGAGGGCTTTGTTTCACTCACCCATTGCTTCCGCATCACGTTTTACTACTTTGATTCAAGAAGAACACATGAAATGCCATCATTTGGTATCATGAGCTTTTGGTTCTTCAAGATGAGTAGCTTGGTCTTTTAATTTCAGTTCTTCTTTATTTCATCTTTGTCATTTCAATTCCTTACTTGTCTTGCTGTTTTTATATTTTAAATTGTTCTTGGTGTGCTTATGGAAGATCCAACCAAAGCACAATTGTTCAATTGATCTTGAACAAATTCTGTGCAGCTTGTGATAGGATTCCTTACACCATTGTGTGGCTGTTTTTCTTTTAGGAAATTGAGTCCTTATTGCTTTCTTATAATTGCTTCATTTTATGCTTTGAGTCTTTATTTTCTGAATCTATAAATGTTGTGTCAAGTCATGTGAATCCATATTTGTCAACAATTCTTAGTAGTCCTATTATTGGCTTGATTGTTTCTTGCTTTTGGGTCTCTTTATATTGCTTTAATCTGCTGTTATTTTGATCCTTTGGTGCTTTTTATTCTTAGTTTGAGTTCATAATTGTGTCTTAGTTCTTACACAATTTCCATTCTTACATTTCCATTGTGTTAATTTTGGTTATCTTGCTGTTTTCTTCCAGTTTTCCAGATTTCCCCTGTATCATCTCTCTGTTCTGGGCTGTTTTGTTTAAAAAAAATATTTCCACCCATAGGAAAATTCTGATTTTCTGGAAAATGCAAGTTTAAAGTGTTATAGAAAAGACAAAAAAAGAATGAGGTCAAAAGAAGCAACAGAAAAAAAATGATAAATCTTACAAAATCAGAGTGCAAATCTTGAGCGCTCCAGCTGGCCTAACTGCACACCAAATTTGCAAAAATTATTAAAACAAAATGGTGCATGCGTTTTAGGTGATTCCAAAGCCAAAAGTTAGATAAGATCCTGAATTTTCTTGCATCCAAATTTCAGAAACAAATTTTACAATTACAGCTCAGCATAAATCGGGGAACAAACACGTTTTCTGGCCCACAACATTTTCCAGTGGTGCTGTTTTTTTTTATTTGGTCATCTAATCTAGTGCTTTTCTTTAGGAATTCCTTTTGTGTGCCAACTTTTATTGAGTACCTTTAATTGTTTGCTTTAATTTCTTGAATCTCTTTCTAAGTTGTCATATTATAAATCCTTTTGGTAGTACTGTTTTCTCTCAATTAAATTTGTTTCTTGCTTTTGTTTCTTGACCTCTCATTTTGGGTGCTGGAATTTAATTCTCTCTTGGTGCTTATGTGAATGGAAATTGACTTGGTTTAAGGTTAAGCCCTTGTGAATAGGTGCTGGAAATTGGAGAATTAAAGCCAACTTTCTAAGGAGGAGTCAAAGCTAAGGCGAAACAAGCTTTCTTGAAACAAACACTACAAACACCTAGAAGATCAACAATCAAGACAACAAAGAAAGTGCACTAACCAAAAAGAGGAACAACAAAGGGGGTTTTCTTATCTCCTTTACAACTTGGTTTATTGTTAATTACCTCTTTTAAATTACGTTTTAGACGGTGAGTGTGTCTTCAAGGGCTCAAAGTGTCCAAGAAGCCTCACCTAGGGCCGAATAGCATAGTAATTTTGCTTAGAATTTGTTGCTTGTTTGAACTTGTTTTTCTTTTGTTTTGGTAGAAACGTTTTGCATGCTTAGTATTGTTTAATTTTGTGCTATACCGACTAGCTCTGCTGCTTATCTAGCTTACATAGTTTTCTTGCTTTTTGATTTCTCAACTTCTTGTGTTCTAAGTGTTTTACTAAGAGAAAATTTTGTGTGAAGTCATTGGAGGAAAGTTTTTGGCAAGGAAAAGGCTTGGTACTTAAGTAGTCCATTGTGACTCACCTCCCTTACCTGGAAAACTCCCTTCTCTAACTTTCCTAAACTTTCTCCAAGTAAAACACCTATATACACAAAGTTTTAGCCATGTCTTCTTCTTCTCACTCTCCAAAGTCCATAGAAAGTGAAGTAAAATCTTTGAAAACTCTTTTAAAAGAAGTATCCCAAGCGGTACAATTGATATCTTTTAGACAATTGGAGAATGAGAACAAAATCAATGAGTTGGCTAAAGCTCAAGAAGAGAAGTCACAAAAATCACAAAAATCCAAAAAAACGCTTACTCATGCATCTCAAAGTATTGAGTCTCTAGGGGAGGGCAGCCGTAGAATCAATGATTATTACCAACCACCCCCTAGAAGAACTAGACAAAGGGAGCAAGAGAGCCCAAAGGAAGTAAGGGTAGACCTACCCCATTTCTATGGTAAGGAAGACGTAGAGGCCTACCTAGATTGGGAGATGAAAGTAGAGCAACTCTTTGCTTGCCATAGGGTGAGTGAAGAGAGGAAGGTACCCTTAGCAACCCTTAGTTTCCAAAGCAATGCCATGTATTGGTGGACCTCTTTAGAGAGAGACCGACGTCTTCATAGGGAGCCTTCCATAGAATATTGGAATGACCTTAGGGGAGCCCTAAGACGTCGCCACATACCTTCCTACTACCATAGGGAGTTGATGGACAAGCTCCAAAGACTCCAACAAAAGAACTTAAGTGTGGAAGAGTATAGGCAGAAAATGGAGCTCTACATGATGAGAGCATCCATTAGAGAGGAAGAAACCACCACCATATCTAGGTTTCTAAGTGGGCTCAACCTTGAGATAAGGGATCGAGTATAACTATTACCCTACCAAGACTTGAATGATTTGGTTCAACTTTGCATTAAAGTTGAACAACAAAAATTGCGCAAAACTTCAAATCTAAGGGTGGGTTCTTACTCCAACTCTTATCCCAAGAAAGACTTTAAAAGGGAGGGTAGTACACCTAGAGACGAATCCAAAGAAACTACCAAACCCTTAGTGAAAGATGCCTCCACCCCATACATCCGTGCTAGGGACACCAAGTGTTTTAAATGTTTTGGAAGAGGGCATGTGCAAGCACAATGTCCAAACCAAAGGGTTTTGTTTTTAAAAGGACAAGATGAGTACACAAGTGGTGAGGATGAACCTAGTACTCAAGAAAAAGGGGAAGGAGAAAGGATAAATCCTTTGGAGGGGGACTTATTGATGATTCAAAGAATCCTCCACAATCAACCTAGTGCATCCAACGAGACACAACGAGAGAACATTTTTCATACTAGATGCAATATTTTAGAAAATATATGCTCTCTTATTGTGGATGGTGGGTCATGCTGCAATTGCTGTAGCACTAGATTGATTGAAAAATTAAAACTACAAGTAGTTCCTCATCCAAAACCGTACAATTTACAATGGATCAATGAGGATGGAGAACTACGTGTAGACAAACAAGTGGAAATCGAGTTTTCTATAGGTAACTACAAAGACAATGTTTTATGTGATGTAGTACCTATGGAAGCTTGCCACATCTTATTAGGTAGACCATGGCAATTTGATAAGAAAACCTCGCATAATGGTCTAACTAACGAGATTTCTTTCATCCACAAGCACAAAAGATTTGTACTTAGCCCTTTACCACACTCCCAAGTGGTAAAAGACCAAATACAAATGAAACAAAAAAGGGATGAAGAAAAATAGAAAAAGAAAAAAAATTTGGGAAACAAAAGGCGTGGGAGAATAGTGTTCCTTCCCACAAGGTCATTCAACAAGTCAAGCACAATGAAACTACCTTTACAAACATGCTTCTTGTTGAACAACCTAGCCTTTCCTATTGTAAAGGAACACTTGCAAGCATGAGCACAAAAGAAAAGTCTTTAAAAGAAGCTTGCATAGATCAAGACTATTTCTCCAATGTGTTAAGATATCCCCAAAAGAATGACAAGTTATCTATAAGCACCTACCAATTTTTGTATGAAGTAGTGTCTAGAACAACTTGCCATGTCTTATTGAGACAACCATTGCAAAATGTACAAATTTTCATAAACAATGGTTGTACCAACGAGACTCTCTTTGCACATAAGAGAAAAAGTCTACAAGAAGGAGAACTCATGGGGCAAATGAGAATTGATGAAACTCTAGAGCTTTTAAGAGGAAAACTTTTGTCACCCATGAGAAAAGAGGTTCAAAGACATTACTTTAGGTACAACTCTTGTTTTCAAACTACACCTAAAGCAAAGTCTCAAGAACTCTATACTCCTTCACCTTTTGTAAAAGATACTTGGGAAGACACACATTTCCTATTAGAGCTTCCTAGGACAACAAAAGGTCTTGATTCTTTCTTCATGGAAGTGGATAAACTCTTCTTAAGAAAAGTGACAAGCCTCCATGATTTATTTTCAAAAATAAGGGATAGAGCTCCAAAATTTGAAAACATAGCTCTCCCTTCTATGCTTCACGAAATCATGAGGGACACCCACAATTCTTGGGATGAGAATCCTTTTCCTTTTATACATGCATACAATGGAGTAGTCCACAAGATTACTCATATCTCTCCATTTGAAGTTGTATGTGAACATAGTCCTCTTGCCTTTTTAAAGTTGTCACCATTTCCTAAAGGTATTATGCTTAAGGAAAAAGTAACTACTTTTGAAAATTTTAGAAAATATAAGAGGATTAGAGGGCACCTACAACCCTCAAAAGGGAGATATTGTGAGAAGTTGACCAAAACAAGAGAAAAACAAAGATGGCAACTTCACACAATTAATTGTTTTCCAAAGGCTCACCCTAACTCCTTTGCTTTGTTTCAGGATTCACATAGATTGACATTTGATCCGGGAGGATACATCTTGACGAAGCAAGAGGCTGCTATCCGAGATCAAGAATGCACATCTGAGGATAGATCTTCTCATGAAGGAGGAGATGATGGACACCATCCAGCCACAACCATCCCCCAAGCAAAAGCCTTGGATTTGAGGACAAATCCTTTTCAAGAGGGAGGGGATGATGGAGGAGGGCCCAAGCTCACCACACTATGAAAGCCAAGCTTCCAAGGCTAAGACCGTCTAGCTTATGAAGAGGAGCGTCTAGACTCAAAGAGGAGCGTCTAGCCTAAGATATGGAGCGTCTAGACCATTATAAGGAGTGGCTACATAAGGAGCATCTAGAAGGACCGTTTAGCTCACCACACATGGATCAAGCTACGGTTTGGGAAAGCCTTGTAATTGGTACATGAAGGCCCATTAGGGGTACTTAGTAGATAGGATAGTGTAGAAAGCACTTTTGATGGAAACATTCTAGAAACTAGGGTTGTGTGGCCGGTCATTGCACATGGCACATGGCTTAGCATTTAGATTTAATTTTGGTTTTCTTTTCCTTAGAAGTTAGCTTACCATTTACGTCCAAGATAGCCTATAAATAGGAAAGCTATCTCATTGTATTTTTCAAGTTTAATTGAGTATTGTTATGCTGCCATTTTTGTGCACTAGCTTTACTTCTCCTAGAAATCTAGGCTATAAACTTCAATCCTTTCACCTTTCTCCCTTGAGCTGGCCGAACCACTCAAACATCACACTCCTCATGCACCTTCAAAGCCAACACAACTCCTAGGAGGGCTTTGTTTCACTCACCCATTGCTTCCGCATCACGTTTTACTACTTTGATTCAAGAAGAACACATGAAATGCCATCATACCGGGTGTCTCTACGGTTTTGCAGGAGATCAGGTAGAGGTGCGGGGATACATTGAGCTGAGGACAACGTTCACTGACGGAACGACAGCCCGCACTGAAAGGATAAAGTACTTGGTGGTCAACGCCCCTTCTGCGTACAACGTCTTGTTGGGGAGGCCAACACTTAATAGGTTGGGCGCAATACCATCGACGAGGCACATGAAGTTGAAGCTGCCGTCGATGGAGGGGACCGTAATAACCATCAAGTCGGATCAGGCTGAGGCTAGACGCTGTTATGAGAACAGCCTGAAGCAGAAGAGAAGTGTATGTCATGTCACTACGACACCACCACCAGGTGCGCGCGAAGAGCGATCGGTGGTTAGGGAGACACAGGGCGCTCAGAGGATGGAGAACGCTGCGGTGGGGGGTTTCCAGGTAGCCCAAGTTGAAGAAGAAGAGGAAGGCGCGATCGCTCCTCGCGAGTCAGGGATCGCGAGGGCGGTCATCGCCAGTGAGAGAAGGCCCCACCCAGCTGAAGGATGGGTCGAAGTGGGCATCGGGGGGAAAAAGTTCAAATTAGGGGGATCCCTCGTTGAAGAAGAGCAAAGGATGATCGTTGGTGTGATTGAGAAGCACATGGATGCCTTTGCATGGTCAGCATCCGACATGCCAGGAATCGACCCCGATTTCCTTTGCCATCGTCTGTCGATGGATCCCAAGGTTCGACCTGTGCGACAAAGGCGAAGGAAATTCAACGAGGAGAAGAGGAAGGTGATCCACGACGAAGCGCAGAAGCTCCTTGCTGCAGGGCACATCAAAGAGATCCAGTACCCCGAGTGGCTAGCGAATGTGGTGCTGGTTCAGAAGGCAAGCGGCAAGTGGAGAATGTGCGTGGATTTCACTGACCTCAACAAGGCGTGCCCCAAAGATTCTTACCCCTTACCCAGTATAGACGCCCTAGTTGATAGCGCATCAGGGGGAAAGTTACTCAGCTTCTTGGACGCTTTCTCGGGGTATAACCAGATCAGGATGCACCCCATGGATGAGTGCAAGACCGCGTTTATGACGGAACGGTCTTGCTATTGCTACAAGGTCATGCCATTCGGGTTAAAGAACGCGGGGGCCACCTACCAGTGGCTCATGGATAGGGTACTCTCGCCCATGCTGGGAAGGAACGTACATGCATATGTAGATGACATGGTGGTTACGTCCCGAGAGAAGAAGCATCATGCAGCTGATCTGGAGGAACTATTCACCACCATTGCCAAGTACAAGCTGAAGCTCAACCCAGAGAAGTGTATTTTTGGTGTGGAGGCTGGGAAGTTCTTGGGTTTCCTCTTAACAGAGCGGGGAATCGAAGCTAACCCAGAGAAGTGTGCAGCAATCGTGGCAATGAGGAGCCCAACGACGGTGAAGGAAGTGCAGCAGCTCACCGGTCGCTTGGCAGCCTTGTCCCGGTTTATGTCCGCTGGAGGGGAGAAAGGTCATCCATACTTCCAGTGTCTCAAACGCAACAGCAGATTCCTTTGGACACAGGAGTGCGAGGAGGCCTTCATCAAACTGAAGGAGTATCTGGCGAGCCCACCAGTCTTGCGAAAACCTCAGGTAGGCATCCCTCTTCGTCTATATTTCGCTGTGACGGAGAGAGCAGTCAGCTCAGTCCTGGTGCAAAAGCAAGACCAGACTCAGAGGCATGTTTACTTCGTGAGTAAGGTGCGGCAAGGCCCTGAAACAAGGTACCAGGCCCTCGAGAAGGCTGCCCTGGCGGTGGTGTTTTCAGCCAGAAGACTCAGGCATTACTTCCACAGCTTCACAGTGGTGGTGATGACTGATCTGCCTATCCAAAACGTGCTGAAGAAACCTGATGTAGCAAGCAGGATGGTCAAGTGGGCGGTGGAATTGTCAGAGTTTGACATTCAGTACGAGCCCCGAGGACCGATCAAGGGGCAGGTGTTCGCGGACTTTGTGGTCGAGCTGTCGTCGATCGCGACACCTGCAGAAGGTTTAGGTTTCCGATGGGTGTTATCGGTGGACGGTTCCTCTAATCAGCAGGGGAGTGGTGCTGGAGTCATTTTGGAAGGCCCAAACGGGGTACTGATCGAGCAGTCCCTCCGCTTTGCCTTCAAGGCCAGCAACAATCAGGCGGAGTACGAAGCCCTGATCGCAGGAATGTTGCTGGCAAGAGAAATGGGAGCAAGAAACCTGCTGGCCAAAAGCGACTCTTTGTTGGTCACGAGGCAGGTTACAGGGGAGTTCCAGGCAAAGGATCCCCAGATGGCAGCCTACCTGGAGTATGTACTGCTCCTGAAGACGTCCTTCACCGAGTTTGAATTGGTACACGTGCCAAGAGAGCAAAATGCCAGAGCAGACCTGCTTGCCAAGCTGGCCAGCTCAGGCAAAGGGGAGAAGCAGAGGACCGTCATTCAGGAGACCCTGAAGGTACCGCGTGCATTCGTGTCAGACAACCAGGTGCTTCATGTATACAAGTCATTGGAGCGCCTGACGATCGGTCATCGGTCGTTGACCCAAGAAACGCTGAGAGCACCGAGGGTGAGATCGCGACCGTCGAAGACCGATGAGTCAATGGAGGTCCGCGCGGAGAAGGAGCCCGACACCTGGATAACGCAATACCAGTTGTACTTAGAAGATGGTGTACTCTCACTCGACGTGGCAGAGGCAAAAAGGATAAAGAGGAGTTCAAGTAAGTTTACTCTAATAGATGGAAACCTCTTTAGATTTGGATTTTCTCACACTGTGCAGATCTGTGTGCACGGCGAGCAATGCACCAGACTCATGTTTGAGCTGCACGAGGGGGTGTGCGGTAGCCACGTAGGTGGTCGCGCTTTGGCAAGTAGGATACTCCGCGCGGGGTACTACTGGCCAAAGCTGAAGGAAGACTGCGTAAGGTTTGCTCAGCGCTGCAAACAGTGTCAACTGCACGCAGACTGGCACAAGGCACCTCCTGAGGAGTTGAGGTCCATCCATAGCCCGTGGCCATTTCACACATGGGGGATCGACATCCTAGGACCTTTTCCCCTGGCGATAAGGCAGATGAAGTTTCTCATCGTGGCCATTGAGTACTTCACCAAGTGGGTGGAGGCAGAACCAGTCGCACACATCACCACACAGAAAGTCGAGCACTTCGTCTGGAAGAACATCGTCTGCCGCTTCGGAATACCCAAGAGGTTGGTCTCCGACAATGGCACCCAGTTCACGAGTCATCAGCTGAGGAAGATGTGTGAAGAGTTAAAGATACAGCAGGTTTTCGCTTCAGTGGAACACCCACAAACCAATGGGCAGGTGGAGTCGGCAAATCGAGTACTGCTCAGGGGGCTGAAGCGAAGACTAGACAAGGCCAAAGGAGGCTGGGCAGAGGAGGTCCCCAGAATTGTATGGTCTTATCATACCACCCCACAGTTCAGCACCCATGAGACACCCTTCAGCCTTGTCTATGGGCAGACGCCATGATTCCCGTGGAGATACAGGAGAGCTCCCCCAGATTCTTGAACTTCATTGCTGAAGAGTCCAATGAAGAACGTAAGGTGAATCTAGACCTGCTGGACGAAGTGCGAGAAGAAGCCAGAGTCAGTGCTGAAGCCGTAAAGAGAAGAGTGGAGCGGAGGCACAACTCTAAAGTGAGGCCCAGGCGCTTCCAGGAAGGTGATCTGGTGATGAGAAAGGCGCATCAGAATGACATGCAGAACAAATTGTCTCCAAAGTGGACAGGCCCGTACAAAGTGGTTGAGACGTTGGAGAACGGAGCTTATCGGCTAGAAACTCTGGAGGGAGGAGCAATCTACAGAACGTGGAACGCCACCCATTTAAAATTTTACTTCAGTTAAGTTGTAAAGTAGTTGCGTTCTAGCGCTAAAAGATACATGCTTTGTATGTAGTGGAAACAGTTGAACAGACAAGGGGGCACTCTTTTCCCTAAGGAGGGTTTTTAACGAGGCCACCCAATTAAAGAAAAAATTTCCAGCATATCAAGTGTGCGCAAGTATTAAAGTTAAAATCCTCCTTGCCCCAGGTGCAAGTGCAGGTGATTGGTTAGGCCTTACTTGCCCTAGGCGCAAGTACTGGCACCGATCTAAGTCTTCCTCACCCCAGGTGTGAGCGCAAGCAGTTAAGGGTTTGAAAAGCCAGGGGTGCTAGTAAGACCAATGGAGGGAAAGGAAAGATTTTGACAAATGTCCTTACCCACTTGGCATACACCAATATTGGCCCAGTAAGGCTCTTAGTCCGAAACCCTCTTCACCCCAGGAGTGAGGCAGGGAATGAACGACTCAACCCGCCGAAGGGTGATGACCTTGGGGAAAGTAAGAGGGGTTAGCGAGAAACACTTTTCTTTCCCCAAAACGAGGCATCACCTCGAGCGATTGATGTCAAAGTCTTCTATGCACTTAGCGCTAGAGCGACAGAGAAGCTAAGTGAAGACCAAAGAACGATCACTGATGAGTCGTCAGTGATTGGTTAGTGGTGCAAAGCAGCGCACAAGAACTGTTAAACACAAAGCTAAGGGAGTAGCTAGTCGTGATCAAGTAGAGGCCAAGATCAAAGGAGGCAGATCGCACTAGGCCTAAGCTGGCCAACACTTAGTCGTGTGCAAAGGGAAAGACAAAGCTTAAGATCGCGTTGAACCTAAGCTAGCTAACAGTTAGTCGTGTGCATAAAGAAAGGTGAAGCTCAAGAAAAATACAAGAGAAGAAGCTTATGCAAATTGAGAGTATATATTCACAACCAAGTCTTATACAAATTTTGAGTACTAAGAAAAGTTGTGCAGAAGTTAAAATTTACAAGAAAGAGAAGAGATTAAGGGGCAGGAGGGGTGAGCTTTCCATCTACCACTTCGTGATAAATGCTGAACTGCGAGAGGTCCAGGTCTGGGAGAACGCATCAAATTTGCTCGAGTGCCAGCTCGAATCCGTCAGTAAGGGCATCAGCACCCACGTTCATCAAATCAGCTTTCTCCGCCTCCAGTTTTTGCTTTGAGGCCTCCGCAGCATCTCTGTCAGTGGTAAGGGCAGCAAGGGAGGAGGCAGCTTCTTCTAGTTGGCCCTTGGCTTCAGACAGTTTGCCCACCACCTCCTCAAGCTTTTTCTCTCCAGCAGCGGCCGCTTCTTTGGTGGACTCGAGCTCCCCCATTAGTTGAGAATTCAGTTGGCGTAGGGAGGAGGTCTCGGCCCGTAGCTCCACCACCGCGCAGTCCAGAGAGCTGACAGTTTGCCCCATCAAGATCTCCGTCTTGATGGTCTCTTGGACCTGCGCTAGGTACTCCCTCCTAGCTTTCTCCACCATGCCCCGCATCAGCTCTACAGACCCTTGGGCAACTTCGAAGTCACTTCGCAGTGACTCCTTGTCGTGCTCAAGATCCTTCACCCTCTTCTCCAGGGCTATTTGCTTGCGGTGCTGGGTGGAAAACTCCAAAGAGAGCACCATCTGCCTGGCCAGGTGCATGTCCACCTCATCACCGTTCCATTCGACGAGCTCCCGGTTGCTAATGAGCTGTCCAACTAAGGTGATTACCCTGCTAAAGTTCTCGTGGCTGGCTTTAGAGGCGCTTGGGCGCGAGCTAGATCCACCACATTCAGCAGTTGCAGTGGAGAGTGGCAGTGGTGGTGGGGGACCCCCAGGTCGAGCAGAAGCACCCCCAGCAGGAGGAGCAGATGGACCAGGTGATTGGCCTGCTGGGGGGGAGATGGCAGTTGAGAAGTTGGAGGCAACTGTTGGCAGGGAGAAGGAAGGCATGTGGGCTCTGAGGCAGGTTGAGTAGAGGGAGGAGGGGGTGAACCTTCCTCTACCTCCACCACCTCGATCTCCCCAGGCTGGAGAGATGAAGCCCCCTCGACCGCTGGCATTTTCCTCTGGCGGTGTATAAGAGGAGAGCCAGAGCTTTCCTCTTCGGTTGAGGCAGCAGCAGCAGCAGCAGCAAGTGAAGTAGAAGCCTTCACCAGTCTTTTTCTTTTCCTTCCTTGCTCGGGGCCTTCAGCTGGCGCGACCGAGAGAGGAGGGGCTGCAATGGGCTCAGTGGTAGTAGAATAGGAACCAGTTCCCTTGGTTCCCCGACGCTTGGCAAGCTCCAGCAAGGCTAGCCTCCTGTCTTTCCCCGACATTGAATCTACACAGATGAGAAAGGGAAGAGTTAGATGCTCAAGTTACGCAGGTAAGTCAAAATATATAAAAGCATGCATGAGAAGGTGCAAGTACCCTAAGAGGTGGAAGAAGAGCTACCTATGTACTTTTTCAGGGCCAACACATCGAACTCATCCTTGATGAGGCGAGCGGAGTTGTACTTGGCCCCCAGGAACAACCCACATAGCTCGCGCTCGTAGGGGGCCATGGCTTTGAGGTCCCTGGGTTTCTTGAATTCAACCCCAGGAACCCAGTAGAGGGGGTACCCCTCGAGCAGATTTGGACTTTGTGGGGTGGCAGATATCATGTAGAACCTGCCCTTCCAGTCTTTGAAGGATTGCTGGTATAGGCCCAGGAGCACCCGTCCAGCAACCCCGTTCAGGCTAACCCAGGAGCTGTCCCCAGGATTCTTCGCCTCGAAGAAGTAGAGGAACACATCCACGGAGGCGTTGTGCCCGAAGTAATTGCAGAGGATCTGAAATGCCCGGATGAAGGCCCAGGCATTGGGATGGAGTTGGCAGGGCGCGACGTTCAACTCCATCATCAGCTCCTTTTCGAAAAAGGTGAAGGGGAGGCGCAGCTTCAACCTCTTGAAGATGGCGGAGTAAATGAAGACGAAGGGCACCCCATTGGTGGCCCTATCGTCCACACAGATGGGCATCCCTCGAGGAGGGATGCGGACTTGGATGTTGAAGTCGTTTTCCCTGTCTATGGCGCACGAAGGTTCATCCGGGTCATGGCTCAGAAGGGAAGTGAGGTGACCCTGCGGTAGTAGGGTGGATGTTTCGGCTAGCAACGCCAGGGGGGCCCAGTCGTAGACCCTGGCGTTGTCATGGTAGGAGGTGGCAACAGGCGATGGTGGAGCTGGCTCGCGGAAGGCTGTGCACCAGAGGATGAGGCAATAATGCGCGCGGTTTGTTTCAAGCGAGCCATCGCGAGATAGCTGCAAATGGAGGAAAAACGAAAGGTCAGAATGAATGGAAGAAGAGGGAATGATGAATGGTTCGGTGAAAACAGAGAAGGGAAAGGAGAAAGAGATGCCCAAGTGAAAAAAGGAAGAAGGAGAAGCAGAAATCAGGGCAAGAGCGCGAAAAACCCTAGCGCAAGTCGAGAGAGGGAAAACAGGGGAAATGAATGCATGATAACGAGAAAGGTAAATGCAAACGGTAGAAATAACCTAAATAGACCCAGGAAGAAGAAAAACCATACCTTTGGATGATCGCAAGAGGTTTGGAAGCAGAAAACTTGAAGAAAGATGGGTGCGCAGAGAAAGAGTTCGCAAGAAGTCTGAGAGTCGATTGAAGAAGATGAAGGAACAGTGAAGGCGCGCGCCAATTTGAATAAGAGAAGCGCTAGCGACACACCACGCTGGCCGTCGATGGGGCCACGTGTCGCGAGATTAAGGAAGGAAGTCCAAACGTTAAAGAAGCAACACGTGAGGTGGCACGTGATGCGGTCCCACTTGCCACGTGGACTGAGGGCACGACCACTTAGTCTCTTCGCCGAGAACGAGTTCATGACTCGAGACTGGGGGGCTTGTGATCTGATCGGTCATCGGTAGTCGATAACGTCAGCAGCAGAGAACCACGTGGACCACTCGCAGGGTGACACGTGGACCAGGTGACAGAGAGATCAGGGAGGCGATCGCCAAGAGCGGTGATCGGGGGTCAGTAACCAAGCGACCACCAACAGATCAGGCGGCAGAGAGGTCAGGGGACAGATCATCCAGAACGGTGATCGGGGGTCAGTAGCCAAGTGGCCACCAACAGACCAGTTCTCAGACCAACGCCTGGGGGCAGAACGCGAGAAGCAAATAGAGCACTGATCAGTCATCGGGTGCATTGTCATCGGGGTCTCGTGTTACACGCAGTTAAACTGGGACTGAGGTTCCCAGCGAGAGCGTTATACATGGACCTCGCATGAGCACATCTCAGGGAATCGTGCACGAGAGTGGCCTGAGGGAGCTAGTAAACCGATCAGTGATTGGTGACTCCCTCAACCCATTACGTGCGTGAAGGGTAAGTCGTCTACGCAGAGAGCAACGCTTGGTGAGTGTGCCTAGACCGGCCACACCTGGCGTTCTCCTGAGAGTATGCGATTTACCCAGATGAAAGAAATATGCTAAGTTACTCCGCAAGGGAATAACTTAGCACGCAAAAAGATGCGCTAGAGCCCTTCCAGTAGGTGACACGTGTGTGGTTAGATGCGAGTCGCATGCCTCCACGTGTCATCATCTGAGAGGGGTGCAGACCAGATAAAGGTGCACTTCGTACCACTAAAGGTATAGACAGGTACAGACAAGCGCAGCCAAGCGCAGAGACGCGCAGACGCGCACAGACTCTCACACCCACACTCTACTGATTCTGGAGGTACATTGTCTCAGAAAAGCATAACAGGGTTCTGACACATGCCAGAAAGCATAACAGAATTCTGTTAGGCCCAAATACAGAGAGAGACATAAAAGAGAATCAGGGAGAGACGAAAAAGGGGAGAGAGCAAGAGTTTTTCACACACACTACTAGTTTTCTCATTTGGTGGTTCTGTGGTCTAACTTGATCGTCGTAGTGCAAACGGCCGCTAGAGGCGCCGTCTGTGTGTTTTGCAGGTCACGTTTGGAGATTCAAGAGAAGGTTCTGAGGGTGACTTTACAGAGAACGCAGTCGCGTAGACGGGACAGAGAGTGCTACAAAGCGATTCCTCCACGTTCGAGTTGCCGGCAGGATCATTTAGTTAATGCATAGGAGCGTAAAACAACATTTTTATACTCTAATCAGATGGTCAAAGCAGTTAAATCAAGAACCAAAAGTTGTTGGTTTCATTTAAAACAAATTGGAACAACTTAACAAAATTTTTGTTAAGGTTTTTAGAAAAAACAACCAGTTGAATACTTGAAACAACCGGTCGAATCAGTTGGACAGCAAAGTCAAAACAAAGTCAAGCTTTTCAAACTCATTTTAAAAGCCACTAAGTGTGAAACAATCGATTGAATCAACATTTCAACTAGTTAAAATCTGACACTCTTTAGGAACTCATGTTTTTCAAAAGGATTAAGATTCAATTAACCTTGGATCATCATAAAGAGTGGATTAGCAAATTCAAAGACTACTAGACATACACACATAACTAGCAGCAATATCTTCAAGCATTCCTCTTGGATTTGTAGACATTAATGGACCTTGTTCAACAATCTCCCCCTATTTGATGAAGACAAATCCTTGGTTTCCTTGTGTTGTAGTGTTTAAATTTGATAGGTCCTACAAAACAGACTTTGTGCATATACAAAGGATACATAACAACAGTATAACTCAGATTTAAAAAGGCACAGAGTAGAGGCCCACTATAACGTTCAGACCGCTGATGTCCGATCTCTCCCTTTGTTGGCGATGTCGATCTCCAACATCGGGGTCTATGGTACCGATGTCCGAAGACTGACCAATCTCCTGATAGGTGCATCTGGGCCCCCCTTACGTGACCCACTTCCACTATCAGGCACTAGTGTGCGATGTCTGAGGTCAGTCTCTGGAACTGATGACCGAGGACTGGTCGGAACACAAGGCCCCCAATCTCGATGTAACTTGTTTTAGCGAAGAGGCTAAGTGATCACCCTGGGCGACCTACGTGGCATTGGGTAACGGGCCCTGAACAGTACACCGAAGCCACGTCTCACCAACTTTTTAAACCAGCGTACTCGTGGCAAGATATATGGTTGGGACTTGTTGGCGCTTGAACTTCTTCGTGCACTATTCAAACCTTTAAACCCTTACGCTCTCTTCACTGTTTCATTACTTTCACTTACGCGAACCTTCTCTTAAGCATTTCTCCGAAACGCTCTCTCTTCTCATTTTCGAAACTTCAAACCTTCGAACCTCAACTCATTCAAAGGTATGATTTTTACTCACCGATTGGTCTTGCTTTATGATTTTGCTGCCTATAACATGCTTATAATTGCCTGAGACTATTTATGTTTTTTGCATTTAGGTTTTCTGCACATTCATTTCCCCTGTTTTACGCTTCGAGTCTCTATTTTTCTAGTTTTGTCGAGTCACACCATCTTCTTCCTCTAAAGTTTTGATTTTTCTTCTCTTTTTTAGCTTTCTTATTTAAGATGACCCAACAAGAACCTTCTCTGGCTTCCACTTCAAACTCTACCTCAGCTTCATCTCCAAACCCCGTTCCACCCTTGACACCAAACCCTCCTCCTTCTGCCTGTGACTATAGTCCCTATACCGTTGGGCACCTAATGCTCTTTTAAATGAGACCTCCAGCTTTACCTCTCTTGCGAATTCTACTAATAGGAAGAAGCAGACCTGCCACAAATCTCGTGTCTTTGGTAAATACCACGACAAGTTCATGAGGATGGTGGCTTGTAGGGAAGGCGAACCGGTGTGTGTTGATGAGTCTTCAGACCCCGAAGGTCCTTTATGCTTCATCTACTCCACGATCTTTCGGAGACTTGGACTGCGATTACCCCTCATTCTGTTTGAGCGAGCTCTCCTGAATGAGGTGAACTCGCCCCCTCCCAACTGCATCCCAACAGCTGGGCGTTCGTGAGGGCTTTCGCGATCCTCTGCCACTGTCTTGGCCATACACCATTGGTGGATGTGTTCCTCTTCTTCTTTGAGGCGAATAGCCCAGGTAAGAAGTTGTGGTTCAGTTTCAACGGCGTCGCTAGGAGGGTGCTACTAATGCTCTTTCAGCAATCGTACAAGGGGTTTAAGAAACAGTTTTTCAAGGTGCGGTGTAGCTTGAGGGACCCCACTCTCTTAGATGGGTTTCCTCTGTACTGGGCGGAGAAGCCTAACCTCCAAAAGCCCAGGTGTCTTGAGGACCTTCTTCCCCATGAGCGGGAAGTATGCGACCTCCTCTCTGGCCTTCACACTCCATTTAGCACGTTGAAGCTGCTCAAACTTCAGTTTAGCCCCAAGGCCCTTAAGAGTTATATCGATACCTTTCTTATTCTTGCTTTATCGTTGCCTACACCTTTACTTGCTTTATTGTTGTCACCTACATGTCTTGACCATTCGTTGTTATTTGTTGTGTTTGTGCAGACATGGGCTTTAACAAGGATAAGAAGAAAAAGTTGGTTGAGCTGCTTGTTAAGCGCAAGGCGGTCGCTGCTGGTGTGGGCACTTCATCACCCAAAACTCCTCCACCTTCTGCCACCTCTGCTCTCAACACAACTGAACCAGCCCCTGTCGACAATAGGCAGAAAGGGGTGGTGGCAGTGGTCGTCAATTCGGAAAATGAGGACACCTGCACGGGCCTCGTCCTCAAGAGGCTGAGGGTGGGTGAAGCCGTGGAGCCCTCTCACTCTGTGTCAGGTGGGCTCACCCCAGCCTTCAGGGATAACCCTCCGAGCGCTTCCTCCCCATGCCACCTTATTGTTCATGAAGGTGGGGGGGAGAGTGTTCTTGAAGGCCAACAAACGTCTCCCCCCTCCCCCTCGAGCTCCTTGCCCTTCTCCAAGAAGCCCTCAAACGCTTTCAGGACAAAGAGATGGTGGAGAGCTTGGGGGACTTCCTTGTGGCGTCTAGCCTTGCGCTGAGTAAGGTGCAAGAAACACAAGATTTGAGGGCTAGGATGGTGAAGCTAGAGGAGGAGCTGGCTTCAAGACCAAAGTTTTCTCCAACCGTGAGACTGCAATGTACCAGGAGTTGGCAAGTCGTCGTCAATCCGAGAAGGACACCAAAAAGCTTATTTTTTATAAGACCCAAGAGGTTATCCAATTAGAAGCGAAGATCTTGCCTATTCGCAATAAGGTGGTCGACCTGGAGGAGAAGGTTGAGGGAATGCGGGCCCAAATGGCCAAGTTGGAGGAGAAGGCCACCCAGCGCGAGGTCCAGCTGGGGCAGGTTGAAGGGGAACTAGCCGAGAAGGTTGAACTCTTTAAGAAGGCAGAGGAAGAGCTCACCAACGATGTTGTCGATGCCTACGACGAGGGATTTCAAGATGCAATCGCTCAGTTTTCCTGCATGCATCGTAAGGTGGATCTTTCTCCCTTCGCGGAGTCGAAGTGCGTCGTTGATGGGCAACTCGGGCTCAGAGAATGACTTCTTGTTGTAATTTACCTTCTCGATAAACAATTCGCCCGTTTGTTCATGTATATATATACTTATGAGCATCTGGTTTTCCTTTATCTGCCTGTCTTAGCTGCTTTTTCTTGCATTCCTCTTCGACTAACAACGCTTTCGACATAGGTTCACCTCCTAGGTAGCACGTTTTAACTTCATACGTCTCATCTCTTTCCCTTTGTCATTTTCAAGGTACTGATGATACGTGCACAGATCTTTTAACAGGCTCAACCTTTGTTATTTCAAGGATAAACTCCTTCGTCCCTACCCCGTTTAGATCGACGGGAATGTCTTGCTGGTAACACTGGTGAAACATACCGCTCTCGACCTTGGCTTACAAGCATGGGAGAGGCGCGTCCCTCTAATCTCGACCCGGCATCATGAGTGGTAAGGGTGAATTTAACCGGTGAGCCATACTGTTCGACCCCAGAGTTCTTAAACAAGAGGGAGGCTCCCTGAGGAACCATACTACTTCCATCTTGGTGTTTCTAACTCGAGTGAACGGCTCTTACCGACCTCATCCTTGCTATACGAAGTCAAGGGACAAGTCTGAATAACTGACCGCAACCTTGCTGTGAAAAGTTAAGGGACAGGTCTTTAACGGTTGAACCATACTTTTCTTAGCCTTGGTAAACTTATGCAAGAGGGAGGCTCACTGAGGAACCATACTATTCCCGACCTTAGCGTATTACTTCAAGGGAGAGGTTCGTTAATTGGCGAACCATACTATTCTTCGCCTTGGTGAACTCACACAAAAGGGGGCTTATTGGGGAACCAAACTACCTCCGCTCTTGGTGTATCACTTCAAGGGAGAGGTTCATTAATTACACTGCACACACATACTTTTCAACTGAACAACTTGAAATTTTATTCGGGTGACCTCATTAAAAAACCCCTATGAGGGAAAAAGAGTGTCCCCTTAAAACGTGTACAATGCAAAACATCTTTAACTAAAATAAAACTTAAGATTGGTCGCGTTCCAAGTTCGAGGGATTGCGCCACCTTCTAACGTTTTGTACCGCCCTGGTGGTCGGGTGTGATGACGTGGCATCCTGCTACAGTGTAGGCGTGTTGACAAGGCGCCAGGTTGGCAGAAGGAAGGAAGTCGGGGAACACGTGTAGTCGCCAGTTGTTAAGCTGGCGTGTTCCGACTTCCAGCTTACCAGAATAGGCGATCGCCAGGTTGAAGATGAAGTCGCCAGATGTAGACCCAGGCGACCAAGCAGTCGGAGATCGCCAGAACAAGCACATCGCCGAAGATGAAGGAGAAGCAGATTATGAAGGCGGCCGGCGAGACCACAGGGAAGGTGTATGAAGGCCCCTAACTCGCCAGTTCCAGTATAGATCGCACTCCTAAGTTAGCTATGCACTGGGCAGTACCATGCATAAGTAACTTAGCCAAAATGAGAGCAGAAGCAGCGCCAAGTCAGGGAGCCTCCAGATGATGGCACGTGTACAGTTGGATGCGAGCCACGTGTCCAAGTCTGTAACTGCCAGGAGAGAGAAAGCCACCAGGTATATAAGAGTTCTTAACAAACTTTCTGAGGTACGCACGTTCAGTTCATACACTTTACGCTTGCGAGTTAGAGCTGACTGTGAGAGAGGATTTGCACGGTTCTAGTTCTCTTAGTTTTTGGTGATACCGTCAGTGACTTGAGCGTCGGAGTGTGATCGGCCGCAGCGGCGCCGTATTATTTCTTTGCAGGTTCTTGAAGTAGATCCCGGAAAGGAACGGAGGTGAGAAGCGGTGCGCACGTCGATCCTTTGACGAGGCATTCTCCAGCGTTCCGGTCAACAGGCAGGATCATCAGGCGCCCACCGTGGGGCCGTGTAAAACTTGCTCCCATCCACAGTGTGGGTTCTTGGAGGTTTACGAAGTTTTCTGCGTGGTTGTGTGCTGGTGCAACCGTCGTTCACGGTTTGTCTGAATTTCGTTCGGTGAGTTTGCGTTTTGTACCGTTTGTTTTGGCTTTCGATCGGTGGAGTGAGGTCTTCTGTTGCTTGCGCGCAATCTGTTTGGTGGAAGTTCGAGTTCTTTCGCTTGTTTGGTTGTCCGCGGGGAAACGGTGGTTTTTTGGTGAAGTTGTGGTTTTCTTCGAGGGTTTGCGGTGTTCTTGAGTTCTTGCGCAGTTTCTTGAGTTTCTCCGTTTGATCGTTGATTCGATCGTGGTTGAAGTGTTGTTCGCTGCATTCCTGTGGTTCGCTGAAGTTAATGAGAAAAATGAGAAGCAATCGTTCCAGTCCCGTGGCGCCTGTCGCTGCTGAAGGCGACGCCGCCATGACCATGGCGCAGATGGCAGAAATGATGCGCTCGTTGCAGGCGACTGTGGAAGCCTCGCGCGTAGAGCAAGCGAGGATACATGAGGACCTGGTCGCCTCTCGCGCCAGGAACGAGGAACTCAGCAAGGTGACTGAGGAGCTGCGTCGAGCTCTTCAGGAGCAGCAAGGACGTTCTTCTGTTGAAGAGGCAGCGCCGTCGACGCCACCTCGTGTGTTCCCAATGCCTTTCATCAGGCGATTACCGACACGCTTATTCCCACGAGCGTGGTTCCGGTTAAGGCTGTTTTTACCGGCGTGGAGGATCCAGAGGCTCATCTGACCACGTTCCACACGCAGATGATGCTGTCGGGAGGGTCAGACGCCGTCTACTGCAAGATGTTCGTGAGTACGCTCCAGGGAACGGCGATGGAGTGGTTTGTGAGCCTGCCTAACGGCCACATAACCAATTTTCAACAGTTCTCGAAAATCTTTGTCGAGCAGTACATTGTGAATAAGGCACCGCCCAGGGTGTCCTATGATCTGTTTGATATAAGGCAGTACCATGGGGAGTCCCTCAGAGACTACCTCAATCGCTTCGGAGCGCAGATGGTCAGATCGCCGGCCAAGGATGAAGAAATGCTGGTCTATGCCTTCAAGAAGGGCGTGCAGCCAGGGCCATTCTGCGAAGCCTTGATCAGGGCTCATCCAGCGACGTTTGCTGAAGTCAGGCGACTTGCGGTGGCCCACATCGCCGACGAGAGTGAAGTCGCCGAGAAGAGAGGCAGCGTGGCTCCCGCCAGGCCACGCGCCCAGACCAGGATCCAGCCGCAGAGGGTGCTGGAAACGGCTGCGGCGGCCAGAAAAGACCGGAGGACTCGCCATCCTTACGACAGGAGAAACAAGGGAAGAAGCCAAGCGCGCCAACAACCAGCACGCCAGCAACCAGCACGCCGGGAGTACAATCGCCCGCCTAAGCACAAATTCGTCATGGGATTAGCGGATCTATGACCCTAAACCCTAAACCCTAAATGCGTTTGTTAGCGGACCGCATTTGTAAATTCCAGATTTACAAATGCGTGTTGATCAAATGCGGTTCTATGACCGCATTTGTAAATTTAAAATAGCCGCATTTGTTTAACTTATCTGCACTAGTGGACTAGCGGACCTGATCGCTATCCCTAACATATCTGCTAGGTTGAAGGCGCCCGAGAAGGTGGGCGACAAGGTGCTGGGGTCAAAGCCGGACGCCTGGTGCGAGTTCCACCAATGTTTTGGCCACACCTTGGACTCGTGTTTGTCTTTGGGGTATCAGCTCGACGATCTGGTTAAGAGCGGGTTCCTAAATGACTATCTGCTGGATAGAAGGACGGGGGGAGCGTCGAGTTCCCAGCCAGCAGGTGGAGAAGCCCAGCAACACGAGATGCCTATCCATGGGGAGATCCACACCATTGCAGGGGGTTTCTCAGGTGGTGGATGCACCGCATCGCAGAGGAAAAAGTATGCGCGATCGGTGATGACAGTGGACATGTTTGAAGATCACTCGCCGGAAGTGGACATTACGTTCACAAAGCAGGATCTTCGGGACGTTGTGCCTCATGACAACGATCCCATAGTTATTTCGTTGGTTACGGCAGGAAGGAAGGTCCACAGAGTTCTGGTGGACCAAGGAAGCTCGGCAGACGTGATGTTCTGGCCGACTTTCACGCAGCTGGAATTGCCCCTTGACCAGCTAAGGCCCTATGGAGGGTGCTTATATGGGTTCGCTGGCGACCAGGTGGAGGTCAGGGGGTACATTGAGCTGAGAACCACGTTTACAGATGAGGCTGGGTCGAGGACGGAGAAAATCAAGTACCTCATCGTAAACGCCCCTTCAGCATATAACATCCTGTTGGGAAGGCCCACTCTTAACAGGATAGGCGCCATTCCATCGACTCGGCACATGAAGGTGAAGTTGCCGTCCATGGAAGGGGTAGTGATCACGATCAAGTCTGATCAGAAAGAAGCGAAAAGGTGCTATGAGAATAGCCTGAAAAACAAAAGATCAGTGAGTTATGTAACAACCACCCCACCTCCCGGTGTGAAGCCCAGACCGCCGGTAACAGAGGAGGCCGCCGGAAGGGATGTAGAGATGGTAGACGCTGAGCTAGGGGAGAGGAATGTTGGCCTGGAGGAGGAAGAGGCGCGGAATCGCCCCGAGGAAGCAAGGGAACAGGGAATTGCCAGGGCGGTGATCGCCAGAGAATCCAGGCCCAAACCTGTCGAGCAGTGGCTCGAGAAGGAGATCGGAGGGAAAATCTTCAAGCTCGGAAGATCTCTAGAGGTCGATCTCCAGGACCAGATCGCCAAGGTGATTGAGCGGCATCTGGACGCGTTTGCTTGGTCCGCTTCGGACATGCCCGGGATCGATCCCGACTTCTTGTGCCATCATCTGGCGATGGACAACATGGTGAGACCGGTGCGACAAAGGAGAAGAAAATTCAACGAGGAGAGGAGGCAGGCGATCAGGGATGAAACACAGAAACTCCTCGCTGCAGGCCACATCAGGGAAGTCCAGTACCCTGAATGGTTGGCAAATGTCGTACTGGTGAAGAAGAGTAACGGGAAATGGCGCATGTGCGTCGATTTCACCGATCTGAACAAAGCTTGCCCAAAGGATTCGTATCCTTTACCAAGCATTGATGCCCTGGTTGATAGTGCTGCAGGGTGCAAGCTGCTGAGTTTCCTGGATGCCTTCTCGGGCTACAATCAGATCAAGATGCATCCCATGGATGAAGAAAAAACAGCCTTCATGACGGAGAGGTCGTGCTACTGCTATAAGGTGATGCCGTTTGGGCTGAAGAACGCGGGGGCCACGTACCAAAGGTTGATGGATCGAGTACTTGCACCAATGCTGGGAAGGAACGTGCAAGCTTACGTCGATGACATGGTCGTGACCTCGCAGGAGAAAAGCAAGCACGTTGCGGACTTGGAAGAATTGTTCACGACGATCGCCAAGTTCAAGTTAAAGCTCAACCCGGAGAAATGCATTTTCGGCGTGGAGGCTGGAAATTTTTTGGGTTTTCTCTTGACTGAAAGGGGGATAGAAGCTAACCCAGACAAGTGTGCCGCCATCTTGGCGATGAGAAGCCCGGCTACGGTGAAAGAAGTCCAGCAGCTAACAGGTCGGATGGCAGCCCTATCTCGCTTCGTGTCAGCTAGCGGAGAAAAGGGGCATCCCTATTTTCAGTGTCTGCGGCGCAATAACAAGTTCGCTTGGACGAAAGAATGCGAGGAAGCTTTCGTTAAACTAAAAGAGTATCTGGCGAGCCCGCCGGTTCTGTGCAAACCGCTGGTGGGGATCCCTCTCAGGTTGTATTTTGCTGTAACTGAGAGGGCGGTGAGTGCGGTGCTCGCCCAGGATCAAGATCAGGCTCAGAAGCCTATTTATTTTGTGAGCAAGGTGTTGCAGGGCCCAGAAACGAGATATCAGGCCCTGGAGAAGGCTGCGTTGGCTGTGGTGTTTTCGGCGAGGAGGTTGCGCCACTACTTCCACAGTTTCACAATACTGGTGATGACTGACCTGCCCATCCAGAAGGTCTTGAAGAAACCCGACGTTGCGGGAAGGATGGTGAAGTGGGCAGTGGAGTTGTCAGAGTTTGATATTAAATATGAGCCGCGAGGCCCGATCAAGGGGCAAGTCTTTGCAGATTTCGTGGTCGAGCTCTCATCAGAGGCGGCGCGAGTTGAAGGAGACGATTTCCGTTGGGTACTCTCGATGGATGGATCGTCGAACCAGCAGGGTAGCGGTGCTGGAGTCATATTGGAAGGGCCCAACGGCGTGCTGATTGAACAATCTTTGAGGTTTGCCTTTAAAGCCAGCAACAATCAAGCAGAGTATGAGGCGCTGATCGCCGGGATTTTGCTGGCCAAGGAGATGGGAGCTAGGGTGCTGATGGCTAAGAGTGACTCGCTGCTAGTCACGGGGCAAGTAACAGGCGAGTTCCAGGCTAAAGATCCACAAATGGCGGCTTACTTGGCGTATGTGCAGGAATTGAAGAGTTCCTTTGCCTCTTTTGAAGTAGTACATGTGCCCCGAGAGCAGAATGCCCGAGCTGACTTGCTTGCTAAGCTCGCCAGCTCAGGCAAGGGGGGTAGGCGGAGGACGGTGATTCAAGAAACTCTGAAGACGCCGAGGGCATTTGTAGCAGATCACCTGGTCCTTCAGATAAGCAAGTCGACGGAGAGAGCAGCGAGAAGCCATAAGTCTTTGACGCAAGAAACTCTGAGATCGCCGAGAGTTAGAGCATGTCGAGGAGAGAAGGTGGACGTGATGTAGGTCTGCGCCGCCCATGAGCCAGACACTTGGATAACACAGTACAAGCGGTGCCTGGCAGATGGCCTCCTCCCGCTAGATCCAACAGAAGCTAGGAAGGTAAAGAAAAATTCCAGCAAGTACACATTGATTGATGGCGATCTGTACAGGTTTGGGTTCACTCACCCGCTCCTAGAATGTATACACGGCGAGAAGTGCACGAGAATTATGGCAGAGCTCCACGAAGGTATATGCGGAAGCCACGTCGGGGGTCGAGCTCTAGCCGCGAGGACTCTCCGTGCAGGCTACTACTGGCCATCCATGAGAGAAGATTGCAAGAAGTATGCCCAATGTTGCAAGCAATGCCAACAGCACACCGATTGGCATAAGGCGCCTCCAGAGGAGTTGAAGTCGATCTATAGCCCTTGGCCGTTTCATACCTAGGGAATCGACATCCTGGGACCTTTCCCGCTGGCGATCAGGCAAATGAAGTACTTGGTGGTGGCAATTGAGTATTTCACCAAGTGGATTGAAGCAGAACCAGTGGCCCAGATCACCGCACACAAGATCGAGGGTTTTGTATGGAAGAACATCGTGTGCCGGTTTGGAGTGCCTAAACGCCTGGTGTCAGATAATGGGACACAGTTTGCAAGCCACCTGTTGAAGAAGCTTTGCGAAGGGGTGGGAATTCAACAAGTGTTTGCATCCGTCGAGCACCCTCAAACGAATGGCCAGGTGGAGTCAGCTAATCGGGTGTTGTTGAGGGGTTTGAAGAGAAGGCTTGAGAAAGCCAAGGGAAGTTGGGCTGAGGAGGTGCCCCGTATAGTCTGGGCGTACCACACCATCGAGCAGTCGGGAACCCACGAGACCCCGTTCAGCTTGGTCTATGGGTGTGATGCCATGATTCCAGTGGAGATCCAGGAGAGCTCGCCGAGATTCCAGAACTTCGTAGAGGAAGACTCGAATGAAGAGAGAAGGCTGAACCTGGATCTGCTGGATGAGGTCAGGGAAGAGGCGAGGCTGAAGGCTGAGGCGGTGAAGAGGAGGATCGAGCGAAGATACAACTCAAAGGTGATGCCAAGGCAGTTTAGAGAAGGCGATTTGGTGATGAGGAAGGCCCACCAGTACGAGATGGAGAATAAATTGTCACCCAAGTGGACTGGACCGTTCAGAATAACCGAGGCGCTCGGGAACGGGGCCTACCGCTTAGAGACGCTGGAAGGAGGGGCGATCCCTCGCACCTGGAACGCCACACACCTGAAGTTGTACTATAGTTAAGAGCTTTGTAAGTAAAGACAAACACAATGTTATATTACAATGTCTCTGTTAAAACAGTTTGAAGGGGGCACTCTTTTTTCCCTAAGGAGGGTTTTTAATGAGGCCACCCAATGAAAGAAGAGTTTTCGAAGTATAAGGTGTTTTCAGATTGCATGTGTGCTATTTTCAAAAAGCTTTGAAGAAAGACCTTGTCATTTGTACATGATTTAAGGCAAGAAAAGATATATCGCGTGCTTTCTAAAAGGTTTTAAGTCCTCATCGTTTTTCGGCGATTGGAGGCACCAGTTAAGTTTTAAGTCCTCATCGTTTTTCGGCGATTGGAGGCACCAGTTAAGTTTTAAGTCCTCATCGTTTTTCGGCGATTGGAGGCACCAGTTAAGTTTTCAAAGTCCTCATCGTCTTTCGGCGATCGGAGGCACCAGATGAAAGACCTCAACGCTCTCGCGCGTCCTGAGGCAAGTAAAAGACCTCCTCGCCGTCGAGCGAGTGCAGGCGAGAAAGGGTAAAAAGTCCTCCATGTTTCTGGGGGCGAGAAGATGGAACCCCTGGGGCAATGTAGAGGCAAGTTAAAGACCTCCTCGCCGCCGAGCGAGTGCAGGCGAGAGAAAGAAAAGGTCCTCAGTGCATCCAGGGGGGAGGAGATGTACACCCTGGGCAAGTTGAGGCACCAGATAAAGTCCTTATCGCCGTTGTGCGAGCTAAGGCCAGTTAAAGACCTCCTCGCCGCCGAGCGAGTGCAGGCGAGAGAAAGAAAAGGTCCTCAGTGCATCCAGGGGGGAGGAGATGTACACCCTGTGCAAGTTGAGGCACCAGATAAAGTCCTTCTCGCCGTTGAGCGAGTTCAGGCGAGTTAAAAGACCTTCTCGCTTACGTGCGAGCATAGGCAAGATAAAATCCTTCTCGTCTCGAACGAGTTCAGGTATGGCGAAGAGGGTGGAAGAAGCTTGAAAGGTGGCTAAGGTAGGTTCGAAGAGAACGCCTAGTCAGCCGGTCTTTTGCTCTGAAGTTCAGGGGGGGGCAAAGGAAGATCCCAAAGGGCGCTTCTACCCCAGATAAAGAAACGATTGCCAAAGCATGAGGCTAGGAAAAGCTGATGTTACCAAGAGGTCTTGGCGATCGGGAAGAGTTTAAACGACGGCGAGAAGGTTGAAAGACTTGTTTGATAAAGCAGGTCGAGTGGGACGTTGTTTGAGCCAATGATTGAGTTACAGTTCGTTGCTTGAAGGGTGTTCTTGCAATAAGGTTAGTTGCCTTAAGAGTACAAGTTGCTTAAAGTGATTATTGCTTAAGTTTGAATTGGCTCGAGGCAGTTACGTCAAAAGTCGTATTTGCAAATTTGTTAAGTTAAATCCGACAAAGTTAAACATACAAAAAAGGTTAAAGCGCTTAAAAGGAGTCAGGGGAGAGAATATCCAAGCTTTGTGATTGAAATGAGTATCTGTTAAAAATACATAGGCGCGAGTTTATTACAAGATATATACAAGGGAAATCATAAAGTAGCAGATGAGGTGGAGTTGATTAGTCTTCAGCAGGAACGACCTTTCCATCTACTACTTCGTTGTTCAACGACACCATGCTGAGGTCGAGATCGGGGAATAGGCATGCGAATTGTTCCCGAGCGGTTTCGAATCCAGCAGCCAGAATCTGAGCAGAATTTAGCTTAAGTTCTTCAATTTGCCCTTGAAGTTCTTCAACCTGTTTCTTGAGCTCTTTGTTCTGCTGCTCCAGCTCTTCAACCTGTTTTCGGAGTTGTTCGTTGGTCTCTTGAGCATGGAGAAGGTCGTCAGTAACCTTATTGGATTCCGTTTGAGCTTGGGCCAACTCAGCAGCCATCTTTCCTTTCTCCTTGTTTGCCTCGGCGAGATCAGCCATGGCGTCGTCCCTCGCTTTTTCTACTTGCCCAAGTAGCTTCTCGCGGTCGATCGACCTCTGCTCCAGTTTTTGCACCTTGGCGGCGTCAGCTTGAATGTGAGCCTCCAGGTCGATCGCCTTGGCGCGAAGAGGCACGATTTTGCTTTCCAACTCGACCTTCTCTTGGGCAAGATCGTGAACTTTGCGGCGAAGGTCAGCAGCTTCCTTGCGCGCCAGCCTGAGCTCGGTATTCAGGGCATCCTCCACTCGGGAGTGTTCGATTTCTGCGAGCGTCAGGCTGAATGACATTTTCTCCACCTCGACCTTCATAGTGCTATTTTCAGTCTTGAGGTTGAAGAGATCGTCTTGAAGCCTCCTGGTGGAGCTCTCCACAGCCCTCGTTATGATCGCGGGGATATCCTCTGCTATGGTTTTCAACTTGGAAGTTAGAGGTTCCCACATCCTTGTGACTTCAAGGGAAAGGTTTGCTGCTTGGAGAGGCGCCAGGGGGGCTTGTTGAGGGTTCTCGCCGCCACCTTCCTTAGCAGGATCTTCAGTGTTTGCTTCCTGGCGTGGCAACGGGATCGGGGATTCGGTGATTAGAATTGGAGAGGTATGAGCCACCTCATCCCCGATTGGAGCATTTTCTGCAGCTGAAGCGTTTGAAGGGGGGCCCCCTCCAGCTGACATGTGTGGCGTAGAGGCGCTTGGGGGGTCCTCCAGGAAATTTGGCTCTTGAGCCTCAGCTGCAGGTGGCGCAGTGGCCAGTGGAATCGCCTGGACTGGAGAGGGAGGAGCCTGCGGCGTTGGCGATGATGGAGGAGGAGCAGGCGTCGACGGTGGTGTTGAAGTTGGAAGAGGGGGTGGAGCAGGTGGAGAAGATGGTGCCACCCTTTTCCTTTTCGTAACGAGGCCATCCTCTGTGACCTCGTCATCCTCTTCTTCCTCCTCATGGACGATTTGAGGGGCTTTTCGCTTAGGTCTCTTAAGGACCAGTTTCTTGCGCTGGGTGGGTTCCTTGGGCGGTGATCGCCCATGAACGATGGCCTTCTCGACCGCCGAGTTGGGCACGGTTTGGGAACCGGTTGCCAACCCGTGGTTTCGGGCGAGCGATTTGAGTTCAGCGAGCATGTTCCTGGGCAACATGTTGTCTGCAGGGGATAGAGATGCGTGGGTTAACTCAAGGAAAACAGATAAGAGCATAGTGTAATAAACAGCAAAGCAGATAATATGTGCAGGAAAAGTAAAGCCAAAGTCTTGCGCATAACGCACAAGACGCCAGAGACAGCTAAACAGAAGCAGTATTAAAGCAATGGTTCAAATGACCTAACCTATTTGAAATTCTAGCTGATCTTCGAAGAATTCAAAGCTGATCAGGGAGGTTGTGAGGAAAGTTATGTTGGCGTCCGCCACCTTCTTCCAGAAGAGACAAAGGTCTCTGTCCAATGCTCCCATGCTATCAGGACTTCTGGGCCTCCTGAAGCAGCTCTTGGACTCCTTTCTCCCCTTGTCCACCCAGTACAAGGGGAAGCCATCAAGAAGGGAGGTGTCCTTGTCGTTTGCACGTACTTGGACGAATTTCCCCTTCCAGTCTTTGTACGATTGCTGGAAGATGGTAAAAATGGATCTCCCAGCAATCGCATTCAAGCTGACCCACAGGCGGTCTCCTGGGTGCTTGGCCTCGAAAAGGAACAAAAACACGTCCACCGACGCGGGTAACCCCAGGTGGTCGCATGTTATTTGAAAGGCTCGAACAAACGCCCAGCTGTTGGGGTGAAGCTGGGCGGCAGCAATGTTGAGCTCGGTCAGAAGTTCCCTCTCGAATCGGGTGAGAGGGAACCTGAGCTTGACCTTCTTGAAGAAAGTTGTATAGACAAAGCAGAAGGGCCCGTCGGCACTTACTTTGTCATCAGCACACACGGGCAGGTCGGCGGGGCAAGGCAGCACCATCATCCTTTCGTCGTGCTCCTTGTGAAACGACTGGTAGATTTCGTCCCCCTTAGTCAGCCGCAAAACTGCTCCCGCAGTGTTCACCGACGAGGTCTCCTTCAGAAGGGTTGAGTTAGCCCAGGGGTATAGAGTTTTGAAGTCTGGCAGAGGGGCGGGGGCTCCTCCAGCGTTAGATGGAGTCGCCTGAGCCAGGGCGGATTGGGAAGATGCAGGCCTCTCAGCCTGCGAAGAGGAAGCACCACGAATTTGTGTTGAGTCGTGTGCTTGTGAAAGAAGGTTTCGCGCTGATGGAGGGGGTTCGGGGTAATCTTGGTGCGAGTCATGATGGCAGCTGCAAAGGAAGAAGAAAGGAAAAATTATCAGGGGGGTTACAAAGGCTGACTCGATCATAGAAGGAAGGTGAAAAACGAACGAATGTATGTTCGTTGCGACGATCGACAAAGCCCTAAGTTACGCAGAAGGAGAAATGGAAAAACAACCCACAGCGGATGCACCAGGCAGTTACAGGATGATGCAAATCGGTGAAAATGCAAGGAAACCCAGCAGATGAAGGAAAGTAGTTACCTTTCGATGATCAGGAAGACGATGGAGGAAAATGGTGATCTCGAGCGTTGAGAGTTTTCGCAGAAGTAAGTTGGAGCGTTTTGCAAGCACGAAGAAAGTGATGGAACAGTGAAGCGAAATGGGTTTAAGGGTTTTTTGAAATGGGTTTAGGAAGCGCAAACGGCAAATGAAGAGAGCCGTTGATGAAGCCACGTGTTGAACGATGAGTGAAGGGTTTGGTGGAGCATCAGAGCAGCAGAAAGTACAATCGCTTGGAATTCTGCGTCAGTGCCACGTAGATCGGTGTTAACGAAGGCTCTTTCAGTCTTTTCGCTAGACAAGTCTTCGCTTAAAACTGGGGGGCTTGTGTACCGCCCTGGTGGTCGGGTGTGATGACGTGGCATCCTGCTACAGTGTAGGCGTGTTGACAAGGCGCCAGGTTGGCAGAAGGAAGGAAGTCGGGGAACACGTGTAGTCGCCAGTTGTTAAGCTGGCGTGTTCCGACTTCCAGCTTACCAGAATAGGCGATCGCCAGGTTGAAGATGAAGTCGCCAGATGTAGACCCAGGCGACCAAGCAGTCGGAGATCGCCAGAACAAGCACATCGCCGAAGATGAAGGAGAAGCAGATTATGAAGGCGGCCGGCGAGACCACAGGGAAGGTGTATGAAGGCCCCTAACTCGCCAGTTCCAGTATAGATCGCACTCCTAAGTTAGCTATGCACTGGGCAGTACCATGCATAAGTAACTTAGCCAAAATGAGAGCAGAAGCAGCGCCAAGTCAGGGAGCCTCCAGATGATGGCACGTGTACAGTTGGATGCGAGCCACGTGTCCAAGTCTGTAACTGCCAGGAGAGAGAAAGCCACCAGGTATATAAGAGTTCTTAACAAACTTTCTGAGGTACGCACGTTCAGTTCATACACTTTACGCTTGCGAGTTAGAGCTGACTGTGAGAGAGGATTTGCACGGTTCTAGTTCTCTTAGTTTTTGGTGATACCGTCAGTGACTTGAGCGTCAGAGTGTGATCGGCCGCAGCGGCGCCGTATTATTTCTTTGCAGGTTCTTGAAGTAGATCCCGGAAAGGAACGGAGGTGAGAAGCGGTGCGCACGTCGATCCTTTGACGAGGCATTCTCCAACGTTCCGGTCAACAGGCAGGATCACGTTTGGATCCTGTATGCTCCATTTCCAAGGACTTCTGTCACTCTGAAAGGACCAGTCCACTTGGGAGATAACTTGTTTTCTAACTGGTACGGGTGAGCCTTTCACATCACCAGGTCGGCGACCTGGAACTACCGAGATCTCAACTTGCAGCTTCATTTGTACTCCACCCTCCTCTTCAAGGCTTCAGCCTTGATCCTTGCTTCCTCCATCACTTCATCTAGTAGGTCCAGGTTCACCTTTCTCTCTTCATTGGACTCTTCGACCACGAAGTTCTGGAAACGTGGCGAGTTCTCCTGGATTTCTACTGGAATCATTGTGTCTGAGCCATACACCAAGCTAAAGGGTGTTTCCCTGGTTGTGGACTGGGGAGTAGTGTGGTAAGCCCACACAATTCTAGGAACTTCTTCCGCCCAGGTTCCCTTGGCTTTGTCTAGCCTTCTCTTCAAACCTCTAACCACAACTCGGTTGGCAGACTCGACCTGCCCGTTTGTCTAGGGGTGTTCAACTGACGCGAACACCTGTTTCACTCCCAGCTCTGTACATAAATTGCACAATTGTTGGCTTGCCAACTGGGTACCATTGTAAGACACCAACCACTTCGGGATTCCAAAGCGGCATATTATGTTTTTTCCACACAAGGTGCTGGATCTTGTGGGCTGTGATTTGTGATACTGGCTCAGCCTCTATCCACTTTGTGAAGTATTCTATGGCAACCACGAGGTACTTCATCTGCCGTACTGTTAAAGGAAAGGGCCCAAGAATGTCAATCCCCCAAGTACGAAATGGCCATGGGGTGTAGATCGACTTCAGCTCTTCTGGGGGTGCCTTGTGTTAGTCGGCGTGTTGTTGGCACTGCTTGCACCGTTGTGCATACCTCCTGCAATCTTCCCTCATGGTTGGCCAATAATATCCTGCACGAATGGCCTTTGACGAGAGGGACCGGCCGCCGACGTGGCTATGGCATATTCACTCATGCAGTTCTGCCATAATGCGCGTGCATTGCTCACCACTTACACACACTAGGATAGGGTGGATGAATCCGTGCCTGA